>NC_080075.1:27956583-28234083 GCF_949987535.1 Balaenoptera acutorostrata | reverse complement strand
ATAGGAATCTTACAGATTTAGATGTTGAAATTTAAGGTTTCTTCTACACTTTTCTTTGAGACCTCTTAAGGTATTCAAGGTAGGATTTATAGCACTTTATATAACAAAGTCTTAACGTTGGAATATTGTTCTTTTCTGGATGTAAGTAGTTTGATCAGGACCATTTTCCCACTGGACCAGATAGGGTGTCCTCACAATCCAGGGAAGGTCTAGCCATTCAACTGAAATTGGCCTGCAAGATGATATAGGCCCTTGGGGATGCTTGGGGGTAGGATTATCGTTTATTGTTTCTGACAATAGAGTAAGGGATCTGGGTGATCCAGATTCTAGTGTCAACTCTGTGACCTTAGTCAAGGCTGTTACCTTGACCTCAGTTTCTCTGAGGTTCCTTTCTGGCTCTCACCTCCAGGCTTTCCTTTCTGGGCTTCCTCATACCAGGCTGGGGCTGTGTCTGCCACACCTGAGCCACTGCACACTTTGAAGTGGAGCCTCTACAAGGGTGATCTTCTGCTTCCTCCATTCCTTGCCTCATTGCTATGACACAGTTTCCCCTCTTTAGTGCTAGTCTGGAGGAAACTGTGGGCACTTAAGGAGATGGGCTTTCCGTTTGGGGTGTTATCTTATTTCATAAATAGTATGGGGTTAATTTTATTGTTGAACATAAGTTCATGTGCCCGACAAACGGTGTGGCCAAATACACCGAAATGTTGGAGTTTGGAGCAGAGAAAGGTTTGTTGCAAGGGCCATGCAGGGAGAACGGGTGGCTTGTGCTTAAAAGACTTGAACTCCCTTGATTGTTTTCAGGGAAGAGTTTTTATAGGCAAATTTTGGGGTGAGGGCTGCAAGGTGTGTGACTTTCTTCTGATTGATTGGTGGTGAGGTAACTGGGAGGTGCTCCAGGAATCTTGTGCTGAGCCTGAAGTTCCCATCCTCCATCTGGATGGGGGCCTTAGTTCTTGCAGAAGAACTCAGAGGTAATTGTTATGTGTATCCCTTGAGGAGGAACCAGGGCTCTGCTTTATCGCTGCACTATTGTTTCTTGACTGCTCCTCCTTTGTTTCTGCATTCCCTCCCTTCCCTAGTTGGTAACTGTTTGAATCTGCCCTTTAGAACTCTGCGAAAGTCTAGGAGGCTGAAGCCTTTTTCCTACAAACATGAACCAGGACTCGGAAAGGCTTTTGTACCTGGGAAGGCCCCAAAGGGTCCTGCTTGTTTTCAGTTTCTCTTTAGAACTTCTCTTGCCTGTACGTACCACAGTTCTGTAGAGGAGGCAGGCATGGACTGGTATGTTATGGGAAGAAAGAAATTGACCAGAATTGCCCAATGAGGAAGTTCTAATCTGAAGATTGCTAAATAGATGTATCTAAAACTACTATCTGTCTTTAGTCCCTTGTCTCTGGGTAGGCAAGTGGCCTTCCCATACCTCAGCCAGGCTTTGCTTCTGGCCTGCCTCTGTTTCCCCAGCCTGGAATGCCCCCTCCTTTCCTTCTTTATTCCTGATAGAGATTTAAGGAGGAGCAGCCCAGTGTGATAGGCCACACACCCACCGCAGAAAGAGAAGGAGCAATTTGGGGAACCAGCCCCTGTTTTGCTAACCCCCAATATGATGAAATAGGGTTAAGAAATGTCCTTGATCCTCTGAGGGTGCCACTTGGCAGAGATGAGTCTGGGAGAAGAAGAGGAAAACGGGTGGAATAAAAGGTTAGATAGATGGAGAGCTTTACATACGTCACCTCATTTATGCCAGTGACTCTGTTGTGACCCCTAGTTCTCCCATTTTAGAGGGAGGAAACTGGGACTCAGACACCTGTACAAATGCTAGAGCCAGGATTTGAACACTGATTTTTCTGATGCCACAGCCTGTACTTCACCACAACCAGCTACTAAATAAGGGTTGGCTTGAATGTTTCTACTTTGATAGTTTCCAACAACTGAAATTTGTTTTCAACAAGTACAGGGTTTGTCTCTCCAACTGCCAGCACCCAGAATCAACACAGGGTTATTTCACACTTTAGCCTAATGTCTTAAGTAATGACTTTCAAAGATCCCAGGCAGAAAGTGGTAAAAATGACCTTGAGCAGTGTTGACCAGAACATAGCCCATCATTATTACATTATTGACATGGTGGATACCAGCCAAAGGAGAGGGGGAGATGTTTGAGCACCCAGACAGACCTAAAGGTGTCAGTTTGATTAGTCTGGAATAGATCTTTGGAATTCTTAATATGTCATTCTAACGTGCAGCCAAGTTTGGGAACTATTACCCCAAGTGGCAGAATAAAGAATAGATGGAAATTATCAGAAAGTAGATTTATCTCAGATTGAGGAAAAGCTTTCTAATAACTAGAGCTGACCAACTGTAGAAGCTAAGCAACTTTGAGAAGTGGTGAGCCTGTCATGCTTGGAAGCATTCAAACCTAGGCCTGATGACTATTGGGGTAAGAGGGACAAACTAGATAAACTCAAATGCTATGTTCAGTGGGATTTTGAACTCACATTACCCCAAGATCCCTTCTAAGAGTTAGTATTTTTTAGCCATAGTCTTACTATGCTGTTTACATTTGGTAACATTAATGACATTCTCCCATGACTTTGCGCCTTCCTTGTGCTCCCTCCCTCTGGCTGCACTGTGAGTGAAAGTTGGCAGGATTATGCCAAATGCATTTCCTTCCTTCCCAATCCAGGAAAAAGGTCTTTGTATGGAGACTGCTTCTTGTTTCTGACTTCTGCTTCCATTGGCTACCCTTCACTCAACACAGCAGTGCTGACCAAGGCTAGGTGGGCCTCAGTGGTGTGTTTAAGAAGCTGTAACATCAGGTGATTAATCATCCCTTCCTGAGTGGCCCTAAGAAACTCAGGGTGGATACATCATCATGCCCATCATCATGGCCCAAAGAGAAGAAGTTTGGGCCAAGGTGCTATAGTTGCATTTTTCATAGCTGTCCCATATCCTTTCTCTTAGTCTCATCTGATGGAGAGGAAATCAAAGCACTGAGGTCATCCAAGAAACAACAGGGCAGAGAGTGCCCTCCTGCACTAAGAGGGTCCACAGGAAAGGCGACAGTGGTGGTCCTAAGGGCCTGGCTTTAGAGCCGGACACCTCAGTTTGAATCCTAGTTCTGCCCCTCACCAAGTGACCTGTAAAACAGGGATGTAGAAGTATTACAAAAGAACAATGGAAGTCAAGTCAGTAAACCCATAGGATGGTTTCTGGCAGGTAAGAAATGCTTGGTAAATGTTCAGCTACTGTAACAATCATCATCATCATCGTTTTCATCTGTCACTGAACACTGAAAGATGATTATAATCTCTTGGGTAAAGGGCAACATGATTTGAGTAAAGTCTGACTGTTTAACTTGTTAGGTTCTTTGAGAGTTAAGACTGGATTTCCAACAAGCCTTGTAGCAGTTTAAACATCAAAGTTAAATAAAGCATGGCCGCTGTAGAATTATGGCCATTCCACATTTGCTCTTTTGTGCATGTGACCTCACACTCCAAGAAGTGACAGTGTAGCCTCTTAACAAGGCAGTACAGGCTTTGCTTTCCCACACAGGAACTCTCTTGCTTCCTTTGCAACATCCAGAGCCATCCATGGAGGTGGGGGTGGGTGGCAGTGAGGCCTCTGGACCTCTCTTCTCTTTGGGAAAATAGTAATGTGGGAGCTCCAACTTAGTCATGTGTCAAACTCATGATAATGTCCAGAGATATGTCTGCTGCCTTCTGATCTGCCAGGGCAGCCCCATGGGCCATGCCCTCCACTGTTTGCCCTTCATATCTGTGTGGTGGGATGACTGGAGTAGAAGATGGCCTTTTAGTGGACATGGCCAGCCTGAATGTGATGTAGTGCCATTTGGCCTGTATAGACCCTGCTGTTCAGCAGAGACGGGCATTCATCAAGCAGAGCAGGCAACAGCACAGATGAGCTGGGCTGCCCTGTCCAGTCCTGGCTTAGCTTTTTGCACCTGTGTGATTTTGGGCATGTTGCCTTTGCCTTTTGGTAGAATGGAGGAGATAACACTACGTACCTCACAGGGCTGTTACAAGGATTAAATGAGTTAATGGGTATAAAACCTTGAAACCAGGTTTTGCTGAAGGGTTTGTTGTTATTACTATTGCCTCTGAGGGCATCTCAGGCTGTACCTGGACGTGGCTTGGCACTGGCCTCTGGTCTGGTGGCTGGGACTTTGTACGCTAGCACTGAGATGCGTAAGCCATAATGTAGTGTTCCTGGGCCAGCCCAGGCGTCATTGGGTCTGGAACAGGAGGCCTCTGGGGTGATTTAAGTTGCCTTGGGCTCAGAGTCTCCAGCGATTTGTCTCCCACTGCACCAATAGGGAGGGAACTTGTCTGAGGCTGTATGCTTTTTCCTCCTGGGAGCCTCAAATGTCATTGTGGGGGAGGCCAGCCTCCTCAGGAGCACCCTGGCTCCCCAGGATTGTAGGAAGCCCAGATCAGTGACCCAGCTTGGGGTGGGGGCTGGTGGCCCACAGCCCTAGGAGGCTGAGGCAGACAGTGGGCTCAAGGCAATCGAGGTGCCAGGGGCCTGAAATCAGAAAACAGAATGGATGGTTGGAGTCGTCCTGGTTTAGACCAATGGAGTTAGATGTCTGCTGTGGATCTTTAGTAAAAGCTGGCAGCAAGGGAATTTGGGGAAATCCTCATTTCTGCAAATTTAAAACTCTGCATGACGAGCAGTGGTAGTGGTCATCGGCCAAGCTTTGCCCTTGGGAATCCTGGAGTTTTGAAGCTGGGAAGACCAGGGTCCCTTCTGGTCCTCCAGTCTGCTGATGAGGCTGGGAGTACCAGGACCACCACCCTCATACCTTGAGGGCATAGCTATGGCCTGGTCCAAGGGTCCTGATTCTACGCCTACCCTTTGTGGCCAGCAGCCTTACCTGTCCTGGACACTGCTGCTGAGAACAGGGATATTGTGGAAACTTGTGTGCCTTCTTGGATGGATTTCTATCAGACCTTTTCCTGATAGGAGAAAATTGGGAATATCCATAGCCAGGGCAGATGAGAGCTTTCAAGAAGCAGACTGTCTGAGGGGGACTCCTGTTGTTTTTCCTTCTCCTGGTGTTAAATCTGGGAAAAGTTCTTGTAAATTTATGTTGGAATCAAGATAAATGAAATGACTAGGGAGAGCTGCCTCTGCCTCTGAGGATGGGGGAGGTTGCTTTACCACGTGTATCGAGCCTCTGTTAATGTGTCAGGCAGTGTGCTAGGCTCCAGGGATGCAAGCGTGAACAAATAGTCATGGTTCTTCTTGCCCTTGGTGCTTATGATTTGGACACTAATAAATATGTATTTCCAAATTGAGGATGGTGTTGTGAAGGGAAAAGTCTGAGTTTGCAGAAAAAACAGTGAAGCCTGATTGTTTTATTAGGCAGAGTAGAGAAGGCGCTTGACTGTTTTATTAGGGAGAGTAGAGAAGGCCTCCGTGCAGAGAGGCCCGAAGGATTGATAAGGGATCCGCAGATGAAGAGCAGGGTGAGGAGCTGTGGGGCCTGCATGAACAGTCTTCTAGGCAGGGAAGGGCAAGTTGGGTGAGTTGGGGGACTGAACCAAGGCTGATCTGCACAAGGAGTGCAGAGGCACACAGTAAGATGGGGAGTGGGAGAGGCCTGGCTATATAGGTAGGGCCTTGGAAGGATTTAGGGTTTGGTGCCAACGGGAAGTCACTGAAAGGTTTTAAGCAGGGGAATAGTAGTCTGTCTGGGGATGGAAAATGGATAGAAGAGGTAAAAGTATTGTAGAATCGGGGATTTTATTAGTCCAGGCAAGAGGCTATGGCTGCTTGGCCTGTGGTGAGGGGTAATAAGGTTGGCATGACTGGCCTTATGAGTGTGGGGGAGGACCAGAGATGTGGGCCAGTAATGAACCCCAGCTCCAGGGATGTTGTCATAGGCATTTAAACTCAACCTTTCTGAAAAGAACTCTTCTTTTCCCTAATTGGCCTTTCCCTTGGTCTTTAACATTCTCCAGAAATAAAATTTAATTTAAATTTTTAGTTGAGTTTTTTTTTTTTTTTTTTTAAATACAAAGTCCTATCATAGAGTCTGGTTAAATGGTCTTTAATAATAACCTTCCGTAGATAACAGATTTTACCCTTTTGAGGAGCTGAGTGGCATTCCATGATGTAGATGCATACCATAATTCATTTAACATATAGGTTGCTACTCTCATTTTCCTCTCTTTCAGGTTGACCAGTATCTCTACCACATGCGTCTTTCTGATGAGACCCTTCTGGAGATTGCTAAGCGGTTCCGCAAGGAGATGGAGAAAGGGCTTGGAGCTACCACCCACCCCACTGCTTCAGTAAAAATGCTGCCTACCTTTGTGAGGTCTACTCCAGATGGTACAGGTACTATACCCCCGGGGGAAGGCTCTGGGTGCTCCATTGCCTGGGAGAGATTTGGGTAACTTTACTTAGGGACCCAAAGAACTATATACAACAGTGAAGGTTCTTTGGTTTCAAGGCTCAGAAGCCAACCCTTGTTAACTTAAGCATGGAGGGATTTGAATGGAAGTCCTGGCAGTCAAGGGAGAAGTAAATCTTTGTCAGCCCTGTCGGGGTACTGCTGTCAGCCATTTGTTTCCCATCCATGTGCTGAGAAAGGCTGTTTGGCTCAGTTTGGGATTTTACAGCTTCACTGAGATTGCACACGATGAAAGTGATGAACAACAAACGTGCCTAATATGGTCACGGCCATAGGCCATGTCAGTCACTCTCGGGCCCATCTAACTGGCACATTCCACAGACTTGTTGGAGAAACAGTGTGGTATAGATTGTTCTAGACTGTGTTTTGAACTCCATGAATAAAGACTACTAGAAGTCCAAATAAACTTGGAAGAATGTGAAAGAGACATGGTACATATTAAGGTATAAAAGGCTCTGAAACTGTGCAATTAGAACCTGTCAAGCTTTGTGTTATCCCCTTATTTGGATACAGAGTCTATTTCATGATGCACCACCCAGCAAGTGATTTAATTAAAAGGGACATGGTGGAGACTGAAGTTGGAAGGTGGGTTGGGGCTAGATTCAGAAGGCCTTGCATGCACACCTGAAACACTGAGTCTTTCTTCAGTAATAGGCATTGGGGGGTAACTGAAAGTTTTTGAGGGGTGTGAGCAGAACTGTCTTGGCAATGCACATCATCAGCAGTTTATGCATAGTGGGGGAGGGGGGTGGTGATGGGTGGATGGTAGAGCATAGGGCATGGCCCTGGTGGAATGTAGTGGGCAGAGACCAGAGAGGGTTCAAAGGTGATGCCAGGGTGTTGAGCCCAGCTGCCCAGGGGTGGCAACATCCTCAGAGAAGGGAACGGAACTAAGTTGTGCCAGCACTTTCACACAGTTTGTTTCATTTAATCCTCATGACAACCCTCCATTTTAGAGATGAGGTACCTCTGGGGCCACGAGGGGTGAAGGGTGTGGGATGGCTACCTATATGTAGAGGGTGAGAGAAAGAGACCAGGGGGCAGCTGCCAGGGTGATGGAGGAACCAGGAAGCACAGTCTGAGAACCGGAGGGAGGACAGAAGGCCAAAATGCTGGCTGGTTGCTGGTGAAGCATCTGCATCTGCAGAGAAACCCTGGAGAGGTGGGGGCGGGGAAAGGCACAGGACAGGGCTTGTTCGTTTGCACCACATGCCTTCAGTGTTTCCATCACATCTGTGTCCCTGAGGCTTACTTGCTTGAGAGCCTTTGGGGACCTGGTTCGTCTAACAAGATTTTGTACCTTTCTACAATTTCTAAAATAAGTATGTGTTTGCTAAAGCCTTGGAACCCAACGTTGAGGGTGTGACCTTGTTCAGGATTGTTCTGAGTGTGTGTGTCTCAGCCCTTCAAAGAGCTTCTTGAGGTGAGGGGCCTCCTCCAATTCTCGGATATCCCTCATGTGCCCTCTAGAATGGCACAATTACTATACCTACCACTCCCTCTGACTGGCAGCCACACCTACTTTTACTGTTTTTATTTGACATTCTGATAAATTTACTAGCTCCTTAAGACCAGGGACCTTGTCTTTATTTCAGGCACTAGCACTAAGCAAGTATCCTAAATATTTTTGAAATGTATATTATGGGCTAACAGCTTTTCTGAACACCTACATGTAGTAACTTATTTACTTTTCACAAAACCCTATAGGGTAGGTACAAATTTTAAGTACTTTTTTTTTTTTTTTTTTTTTTAAAGATGAGGAGGAGTTGGGAGCCTGGATGGTCAGATAACTTGCCTAAGGTCATATAGCTAATGAGAAGCTGAGTCAGGATTCAAACTCATATATGCCAAAGGCCAGGCATCAAGACTGCACTTGATACATCATGTGTGTAGGTGCACGTGTGAGCCTGTACACTCAGCACCAGAGCACGCATACGCTCAGTGGAAATTTTTTGAAATGGGGTTGGGGGTGGATGTCTGGCCTGGATTATAGGCAGGTGAATAAGTTTGTTGGGGAGAACTAGGTATGGGGCCAACTTTTTCTATTCTCATTGCTTTCCTGAGATTGGATCATGGAGACCTCCCACTGCCTCTTAGAGTTTGCATCCGTTGCTGTATTGTGTGATCATTGAGTCTTTTTCCCTGACCTCAGGCCAGAGTCCTTGGAGCCTGTCTTTGTCCCACCTCTACCCACAGTGGAGCAGCAGGCATGATTTTGGCTTCTATGCATTTGAGTTGCCTGGACTGAGGACAGGAGCCAGAGGCTGACTCCTGTAGGCTTCTTGGGGTGGGAGGGTCTGGTGCAAGACTTGTCTGCCTGACCTTCTTTCCACACAGAAGCAGGGAGATTTTACATGACTTTTGTGATACCCAGAGTACCTCTTTATAACCTCAGATTCTACAGTGTAAATGGAGACAGTGTGTGAAAGGAATACTGTGTTTTGGTATGTTTTTATTTGCTTAAGCAGAGCAGGTGCCCCCTAGAGTACTAGAGACCAGACTGTAGGAAATGGGGACCCCAGCCCTTTCATTCCTCATTTGCTGGGGGGTCTGTGGGCCAGCTCCTCATCCCAGCTCTGTGGGATTCAGCCTTTTCTCCTTTGTAAAAATAAGAGGTGGATCCAGCAGTCCTGGTCTGTTCTACACATGTCCTGGAGCTAGTGTGTCAGTGTATTTATGCACAAAGTTCCTTGACTTACTGTAATGAGGGGAAAACCCTTTAATGTCCATCAGTTGGGCACTGGTCAAGTAATGCAGAAAACAGTCCTCTGCAACACATCATAAAGCATGAGATAGATTTATCTAAATTCATATTCTGTAAAATCATGTGTGTGATTTTACAGAATATATATATACACATATATGTATATGTGTGTGTACAGGTGTGTAAAGTCTCAAGGATATGTATTGAGCTATTGGTAGTGGTTCACCCGGAGTGTGAGGTTGGCAGTGACTAGTTAAGTTGAAAATATATGTATATGACAACTAGCAATTCTACTTCCAACTATACCTTGAACAGATTCCCATACGAACTCAAGGAGACACGTCTAAGAATGTTCATGGCAGTGCCGCTTATAATGACAGCATATTGGGAACAGTTTATAGACTGTGCATGTGATGGGATACAATATAGCATGTTACAAAAATGACCATGTATAAATATGGATACATTTAAAAAACAAAGAATGGAAAATTGCAGAAGGACATGTACCTCATAGTAGTTGAATGTTATTTTAAAAAAACCTCTCCAAGTAATGCTATATGTTGCTCATGGACACACACATATCCTAAAATTGTTAGGATATAAACTGGACAATGTGTACCAGATAAATGATAGGGGTTGCTTCTGGAGAGAGAGAAAGAAAATGGAACTGGGAGGGGAACATGAGGGAATATAATTGAAAGTGGTCAACATCAAGGCTTTGAGTTTTATATTTCATTAGTTGGGCTGTGAGTTATGGAATGTGGCAATGAGGACCAGTGACTCTTCACTAGATAAAGCCTGTCAAAAATGAACATTCTTCTTTTTATTGGCACCCCAGTAAAGTGCTGAGAGGAGAAACGAGAGAGCAGTTATGTGCAGGGACCACTGCCTTTCCCCTGGACGTGGTCACACAGCCTGGGAGGCTTGGCTGGTGCATCTGCTTGCTGGCCAAGGCCGCAGTCCCGGCACTGTTGCTGCTGTTGGTGACTGTGCTTCTCTTCTACAGAAGGCTAGAGGCCTTGCTCAAGTGGTGCCTGCTCCAGGCTAGCCTTCCTCAGAACCCTGCTCAGACCTTTCCAGTGTTACTTTTTCATATCTGGGAAATTAAACCTTAGATCTAAACCTCTGCTCTAAAGGGACTTAGTCAGTGGCTCTCTAACTTTTTTGGACTACATACTCACAGCAAGAAACACATACATATGAATGTTGATATACAACCAAAATAAGTTTCAGGAACTAATGTTTATTCTTGAATGTGACAGATCTATTATCTTCTTTTTTAAAAAAATTCATTCATTCATTCATTCTTGGCTGCGTTGGGTCTTCGTTGCTGCGCGCAGGCTTTCTCTAGTTGCGGCAAGTGGAGGTTACTCTTCGTTGCGGTGGGCCCGCTTCTCGTTGCAGTGGCTTCTTTTGTGGAGCACGGGCTCTAGGCGTGTGGGCTTCAGTAGATGTGGCACGTGGGCTCAGTAGTTGCGGCTCGCGGGCTTCAGAGCGCAGGCTCAGTAGTTGTGGTGCACGGGCTTAGTTGCTCAGCAGCTTGTGGGATCTTCCCGCACCAGGGCTCGAACCTGTGTCCCCTGCATTGGCAGGCGGATTCTTAACCACTGCACCACGAGGGAAGCCCCAGATCTATTATCTTCTATACTTTAAAACTGTCTCTAGTCAGGGCTCACTAATTTTTTTTTCAGCTTGCAGTGTGAAAGCCACTGTTTTAAATGCTCCTTACCCAGTTTTGTCCTGGTCAGACCTTTGTAAAATTGGCTATTTCTTGCCAGGGGTGAGAGGTGGTTTCAGGGCAGTGTGTGTTGAGGGGTGAAGATCAGAATTCTAGGTTTAAAAGGGTTTGAATTCAAGCTGTTTGCTTTAGAGCAGTTCATTTATACCGTATTCCTCCATTTTCTCATTTGTAAAAAGAAGAAACATCAGAGGGTTGGCTCTCTGAGAATTAAGGGGGAATCGGTTATGTAACCTTCCCATGTGTGTTGTAAACCCAGTCCTATGCAGCCACCATGGCCAGCACCGATTTTACTGAGAGAGGGTGAGTGAATCTCCCAGGTCCTTTTGTTTGGAGGGAGCAGGTGTGAGGGTTCATCCCCATTGTTGGAGGCCCTCCCTGCATTTTGGAGCAAGGACCGGGTTCCAGCTTTCATAAATCAGGTCTCAGCTATTTAATGGTAATCAAAGACCTGGTAGAGAATGTGGGAGAGACTTTAGGAAGTTTCAGGCCATTCGTTTATGATGGAGGCTTCCATTACACACATGAAATATGAACTTCCAAATTATGGTTTGAGTTCTCTGTGAGAAGGAAGGGAATGTCCACAGTCAGAACCCTGTGGTGGCTGATTTTAAAATATCTGTGCTTTGTAGACTGTGTGGACCATTCAGTGCAAAGAAACATAGTTGGCACAGATAAAAATGAAAATGTAAATGGTCCAAGAATATCTTACTTAGGTGACTGAATTTGGTGTCAGCTGGTATGTATATAAAAAATGTTCCTTATTTGTTTTTTTCTCTAAGACAGTTTTAAAAACTTGAAAGAATTGTATAATGAACATCCATACACAGACTACCTAGAGTCTACATTGATATTTTAACTAGATTTGTTTTATCACACTCCTCTATCCTTCCTCCCATCAGTCCCTCTTGTTTTATTTGAGGCATTGCAAAGTAAATTGCAGAAATCAGTTCATTTCAACCCCAGAACTTCAGCAGGCCCATTATTAACCAGAGTTCAATATTTGCTCTTTTTTCTTTTGATGTAAAATTTTGTACGAGATGCAAATCTTAAATATCATCTGATGAGTTGACAAATACATACACCTGTTTAATACAACCCCTATCAAGATAGAAAACATTATCAGCCCAGGAAGCTCCCTGCTGCACCTTCCCAGGCAGTCCCTGTCCCCAACCCCCAGAAGTAATCACTGTTTTAAATTTTCCACATGTATTTGTTTTGCCTGCTCTAGAACTTCCCACATATACAATCATATAGTATTTACTCTTTATGCAAGGCTTCATTTACCCATCAAAATGTGGGCTTTATCCGTGTTGTGTATATCAGTAGTTCCTTTTTGGTTGCTGATTCCGTGGTGTGATTGGAATCCTATATGACATGAATTCTATGGACACCTGGGCTGTTTCCAGTTTTTTTTTTTTTTTTTTTTTTTAAAGAAGGGTATTTATTTTACTTTTTTTTTTTTTAAAGGAATTCCTTTATTTTTATTATTTATTTATTTATTTATTTATTTTTGGCTGTGTTGGGTCTTCGTTTCTGTGCGAGGGCTTTCTCTAGTTGTGGCGAGTGGGGGCCACTCTTCATCGCGGTGCGCGGGCCTCTCACTATCGCGGCCTCTCTTGTTGCGGAGCACAGGCTCCAGACGCGCAGGCTCAGTAGCTGTGGCTCACGGGCCTAGTTGCTCCGCGGCATGTGGGATCTTCCCAGACCAGGGCTCGAACCCGTGTCCCCTGCATTGGCAGGCAGATTCTCAACCACTGCGCCACCAGGGAAGCCCTGTTTCCAGTTTTTGATGAAAGCTTCTATAAACATTCTTGCACAAGCTTCTTTGTGGACATATGTTTTTGTTTTCTTCCTTTTCTTGAGTAAACAACTAGGAGTGGAATTTCTGGGTCATAGGGTTTGGGATGTGTTTAATTTGTAAGAAACTCCCAGACCAAAGTGGTTTGAACTTTGGTTTCCAAAGTGGTTGAGCTATTTTATACTCCCACCAATGCTGTATGAGAGTTCCACTTGCCCCAATAATTATTGTCTGTGACTCCCTTCACCCTTTTTGTTTTTGGCAGTGTTGAATAGAGAAAGTGTTTTATTGTATCTGTCAGGAATCTCACCATCTTGACCTCTCTGTAGGCAGCCCTAACCTACGCTGGGCTATACATGTGATTGCAGTACCAGACCCAATCACAGCCCTGTCAGGGGGCCCACTACACACATCACAAAGCATCTGGCTTTCAGACGACAGTTCCATCTTAAGAGGAAATGCAGGAATAGTTGATATCATTTAATGAGCACCCATGATATCTGTTTATGTAAGCAATCTGTTTTACTCTCCCTGCAAACTCTACAAGAGAGACATTTCCAATTTAAAAATAAGGCAACTGAGGCTGAAAGAGATTGCCAAGGTCACCTGTGTACAGTTAGTGGCAGAGTTGGACTTTAAGCATAGGTAGTCTTGACTCCAAGGCCATAAGATTCATGCTTTACATTGGCTCATGTTGCTGAACAAAAGTTTCTGGAGCAAATCAGATTATTATCTTTTAAAATTGACCATAAATATGGATTGACTTTGTACCATTATAATAAGAAGCTCAAGTAGACCCAACTAAAAACCTACAAATATTCCAGCATTCCAATTTATTTATTTATTTTATAAATAATTTACATTTTTAACAAGTTTTTTTTTTTTTCCAGCTTTCCAATTTAGAAATAAATTATCTTTGTAGTATCTTTATTGCCCTCATTGTCTTGGCAAGATTGTTTAGATATAAGCATGTCTTAAGGCAGAGTGAGATGAAGCCTTTGCTGTATTGATCTTTTGATACTTCCCCACTTCCCTGAATTGTGAATTATTTTTTACAGGTGAATGTATCTCTACCCTCTAGCTAGACTTAATTCCCTCGAGAGCAGGGAATGATGATGATGATGATGATGATCATGATAATTTTAAAATGTAGGCTTATAAATGCCAGGTACTATGCTAAGCACTGTATTTGAGCTATCTCATTAATTCTCACAGTGACCCAATGGTAGACACCATAAACCCTGTTTTAGAGAAAAAGAAACTAGATTTAGAGAGATTAAGCAACTTGCCCAAAGTCACATAATGAGAAAGTAGAAGCATTGGGATTTGAACCCAGCCATCTGTGTTCCAAAGCCTGGGCCCTTAGGCGTATCACTAGAGGCCCCCAACACTGCTAGCACAATGCATTCATTCTTCTATTTGTAACTCAGGCCTAGCTGTTCAGTTCATTCAATAGAGTCCCCTCTGAGGCTGGTCCTCTGTGGGGCAGCAATGTGCTGAGCAGCCTTGTGCCCCATCTTTGAAGAGTGCAAATTATCCTGGGGACATAAGGATATCATTTATCATCATAAATGAAATGATACTAGGTCATATAATGCAAGCACATGATACGATAAAGAGAGACTAGGCTGGTGATAGAGTGCATGGAGGCTGGTAAAGGAGCCCTTTAACCTGAAAGGAGCCCTTATCTTGGTTGCTCAGGACTGTATCAACAGCTATGTAGTGGAGACATAGATCAATAGCTCACATACATGCAAATTAATAAGTGGATTTATATGGTGCCTACAATATAAAATGAAGATTGTATTGATAAATAGCCTCCATATAGTGGTAACTGGAGTTTATTAAACATTTTACATACACCAGGAATTGTGCCAAACACCTTACGCATTCATTGCATTGATTCTTGACCAAAAACTGTGTGTCTGTGTGTCTGTGTCTCTGTGTCCTGGCGAGTGATGGGGAGGTGCTGGCTAGACAGGAGGTTATTACTGTCCCCTTTTAACAGATGATGAAATCTGAGTATCAAATTTCTAATAATTTACCTGAATTTATATGGCTAATACATGTTAAAATGGGATTTGAACCCATGTCGGCCTGCCTGAAAATCTTAACACACTCAACGCCTACACAGTAGTGAAAGATAATCATATTTTAATCCTTTGAAGAGTGGTTTCACATCTGTGGAGCTAGTATAACATTTCTCTGTGAGTGGCACATATTTTGAGCTTAAGAAACATTTCCTGAGTATAAAAGCAGCAGGGTGGTGCTTTCTGATGGTGTTTTGGGAGTTTTGGGGGGCACTTACAAAGTGGTATGTGCTCCAGGCCCCTCCCTTCAATTGAAGCAGCTTTATGTTTCTCTGTTTCTACATTTTGGCATTCAGCATCTTGTTGTTGTACTATAATGGAGTATCTGAAATCTTGGAACTTAAAAAGAGGCTGCCAGAGGTGTTAGTGACTGTGGTGTTTCCAGGTACTTGGGAAATACGTGCCTTGAAACCTGTGTCTGGCAAAGTTAGTTTTGCTGGATTACCTACTCAAGACCTGGAGATTTTTAGTTGTCCTCTCAATTGGAGTCCATGCCATACACTCTTAGCCGTCTGTTGTGGAGTGCTAGCAGGCACTATGGCACCTTCAAGGATCCTCAGAGCTCTGGGAACGCTGCGTCAAAGCTACTTGTTTATAGGAGGCTTCCAAAGAAGTCCATTCGATCACCTGAAGAAGCCCTGCCCGGGGTGAGGGACTGGGCTCTGGCTCTAGCCTTAACAAGGCAGTGCTCTGCCACTTCTGAACACAGTTGCCTTCGACAAAAGGGCACTGCTGCTTAAAAATGCAAAACAAAAACAGACCTTTTCTGTTCACAAGTCATCCTTTGTGCACTGGTTGGCACACTGCTCTGAGCTCCTGATGGGAGGAACAGGTGGTGATCTATTTTAGTTAGTGGCAAATACCTAGTGATTGAAAATAGACTGTTGGGAAATTCATCTGGCCCTCACCCCTCACAAATTGCATGGACATTGTGAGTGGGTGACTTGAAGAATGCTGGAGTTATGGCCTGCTCAAATACATTAGTGATATCCCGTCAACCGAGATGACAGTGACTATCACATTCAGGCGGTTACTTACTTAGGTGCCATTTTAGTCCTCTTCAGCCTTTCCCTGGGACAGGTGAGTTCCCAGGAGAAATTGAAACCCCTTTATCTCGCTGACTTTATGTATTTGATAAGAACCTCACTGAGAGTGAGCAGAATGGTAGTCCAGGATGGGAAATGAGTCAGCAAACAAACTCTGCCAGAGGGAACAACTTGAATCTTTTTTTTAAAAAAAATAAATTTATTTATTTATTTATTTATGGCCGCGTCTTTGTTGCTGTGCGCAGGCTTTTCTCTAGTTGTGGCGAGCGGGGGCTACTCTTCGTTGCAGTGTGCGGGCTTCTCGTTGCAGTGCCTTCTCTTGTTGCGGAGCACGGGCTCTGGGCACGCAGGCTTCAGTAGTTGTGGTGCGCGGGCTCAGTAGTTGTGGCTCGCGGGCTCTAGAGTGTGGGCTCAGTAGTTGTGATGTACGGGCTTAGTTGCTCTGCGGCATGTGGGATCTTCCTGGACCAGGGCTCAAACCCGCATCCCCTGTATTGGCACGCAGATTCTCAACCACTGCGCCACCAGGGAAGCCCAGCAACTTGAATCTTAACCATTGGGCAATTCGATGAAGGGTGGCAAGACCTAATACCCCTATTGCCAGTTCCTCTTAACTATGAGTCCTTATTTCCTTTTTTTTTTTTTTTAATTTATTTATTTTATTTTTGGCTGTTTTGGGTCTTCGTTGCTGTGTGCGGGCTTTCTCTGTTTGGGGTGAGCACGTGCTACTGTTCGTTGCGGTGCGTGGGCTTCAGTAGTTGTGGCTTGTGGGCTCAGTAGCTGTGGCTTACGGGCTCTAGAGCGCAGGCTCAGTAGTTGTGGTGCACAGGCTTAGTTGCTCTGTGGCATTTGGGATCTTCCTGGACCAGGGCTCGAAGCTGTGTCCCCTGCATTGGCAGGCGGATTCTTAACCACTGCGCCACCAGGGAAGCCCCCTTATTTCCTTTCGATAGAGGGTTGTTACCCCTTCTTTTGTCTGCTTTTGGAGGGGGCCGTTCTTAATTAGGAGAACCTTCATCAGAGAGAGACTGGAGAGTGTCCAGTAAGGTGGGAACGGAGGTTTGGTATAATTGTATGAGATGGCGCCAATTTGCGGCTACCAAGAAAACCTGCCTCAAAAAGCCTTAGTAGGTCCTGGGTTCCTTTGGGGAGAAGGGTGTGTCACTTCTTGCCAGTGGATGTGTGTCTGCCACCTCCCACTCAAGTTTGAGAGCATTTGGCCCAGAGGGATGGGCCAAGTTACTGATAAAGATTAGGGCATCTTTGCTTTCTTTTTCATCACTTTATGGCTTATTTGCTTCCATCCTAGATTCTGTGTCAGGTAACCCTCAGCTTCCAGGAACCAGCACCACAAGAGATATGGGCGAGGTGCATAGGGACTGGCATGGGTGCTAGGGTCAGATGAACTTGGGGTCAAATCCAGCAGTTGTTTACCCCTGTATGATCTTAACTAAGTGACTCAGCTTCTGAACCACAGTGTCACTTCCTTTGCCACCCAGGCCAGCTTAGAGCCTGTGGCAACCTCTGGGTTTTATGCTCTTGGCATCGATAATGAAGAATTCCTTTTTTTTTTTGGCCACACCATGAGGCTTGCAGGATTTTAGTTCCCCAACCAGGCGCTGAACCCGGGTCCTCAGCAGTGAAAACGCAGAGCCCTAACCACTGGACCACCAGGGAAGTCCCAATAATGAAGAATTCCTTATTTGAGGATTTACAACTTTCTCATGAACAGCCTTCTTGCTCACTGCAGTAGAAAAGTTTGCTAGAGAGCTAGACCTGGATTTAAATCTTGTTTTCAGTTACTTGGCCTGAGCCTTAGTTTTCTTATCTGGAAATTGGGATCATGATGTCTAACAGGGTTGTTGAGGATTAATGAGATAATGTTTATGAATATCACACAACAAATTTCTCTTCTTTTAAAAATATCTACATGGTGGACCTTAAATTAACTAAACCTCCTCCACACCTGCCTCTGTCTTTCCATTGTTTTATTGCCACAATAATCAGATGCAAGTGGGAAAGTCTGAACTGTGTCCCAGAGACAAGAGAGATGAAGACAGGGTTCTGGGCTTCATTTTTTTCAAAAAGTCACATAAGAAAGTATAAGATGAATTTGATCTTTTAAATAAACCTATGGTGAAACCTTGCTTCTTTTATTTTAGCAGTGGTGGTGACAACACTTAGAAGTAACTGGAGAGATTTAGAAAGGGCAGTGAAGACAAATATCCAACTGGAGAAAAATAATTGCAGATATACAACCAACAAAATAGTTTCATTAATATACAAAGAGCTCTTTTATGTTATTAAGAAAATAATGAATATATATTTTTAAAAGACAAAACATGTGAGCAGAAAATTCACAGAAGAAAGAATTCACAATGCCAGTCAATAATTCAAAATGTCTAATCTACACCAAGGAAAGAAACCGAGTTTAAAAAATGAGCTGCCACTTTAACCTATGAGGTTGGCAAAGATTAATTGTACATAACATAGGACACTGGTGACAGTGACACCCACCTGTTGGTTTATGTGGAATTTGGAGAGAATTTTTAGGAAGTTAATTTGCTAATATCTTTGGTAATCAAAAACATAAATCCTTAGAACCAGCAATTCAAACTCTTTTCTTAGAATGTGTCAGTTAATGGTCTTCCCTGTTTTTATAATATAAATGTATCTAAGGACACTCAAGAAACGTTAATAATGGTTACTTTTGTGGTATGGAGAAGAGAAGAGATGTTTGCTTTTCATTTTTTCCACTTTTGTACTGTTTGAACATTTTAAAAATCAGGTATTAAAATTGTTTTCTAGACATAACAGCATGCTTAACAATAAAAGAAATCTTACCTCTGGTCTTATGGTCTCCTCAAATATTTTGTTTAATAAATGAACCATCAGTAAGCAGATGCAATATGAGATGTTTTCTTAATACATTGCCTCAAATACCAAGTATACTCATTCAGCAGAATGATCTCACTGGACCTTACTGGCTTGTCTGCCCTGTGGCTGTGTACTTAAGAAACCTGCTGTAGACATGTTCTCCTGCCCCAGAGCCTCACTCCTGCCCATCCAGTCTGACTGTCCCAGGCCCATAGATGCCATCCTCCTTCACACCACATCACATACTCTCTGCTCTGGGCTTCTGGGATGTCCCGGAAGGTTGACAGTGTAGGTAGGACCTGGGCCAGGAGTAGGATAGGTGTAGGTAGGGATTGGAGGGGCTGAGGAGAACTAGGAGAGGAGCTACATAATCAAAGGAGTAATAACAGTGACAGCAGCAGCTGTTTATTGATGGCTTACGGTGTACCTATATATTCACGTAATGTGTTCTGTATTTCATATAAGCTCATGACCCCTGGGAAAGTCAGCATTATGAGCCCTGTTCTGCAGCTGAGGTGACATGCTCAGAGAAGCCACACAGGTGGTGAAGCAGCTGAGCTGGAATTCAAAGCAAAGCTTGTTGCTTCTCTGTGTGAGGGCCTCTCATGGGTGGTGTAGAGGCAGGCACTAGGGGAGGGGTCCATCCACTGTCCCAAGGGGTCACCTTAGGATTTAGCTCCAGGAGTCATGATGCTGGGCCTGCCTCAGAGATATTAGACTCTGGAAGGAATAAAGTCTTTGGCTATGGTAGCTGTGATCATGTGTGTTTGTGGAGGGAGCATCAGGGAGGAGGGATGCAGAGGAATGTCTGATCTGGTGGAGTCTGAAAAGAATGACATTTCTTCCTGGGAACGGAATTCTCAGCAGCACTGTATTATTTGTGGTTTCCCTTCAGTCCATCAGCAAATACTGCAAAACCACCATTCTTTTTTTTTTTTTTTTTAAACATCTTTATTGAAGTACAGTTACCTTACAATGGTGTGTTAGCTTCTGCTCTATAACAAAGTGAATCAGTTATACATATACAATATGTTCCCATTTCTCCTCCCTCTTGCATCTCCCTCCCTCCCACCCTCCCCATCCCACCCCTCTAGGTGGTCACAAAGCACCGAGCTGATCTCCCTGTGCTATGCGGCTGCTTCCCACTAGTTATCTGTTTTACATTTGGTAGTGTATATATGTCCATGACACTCTCTTACCCTGTCACATCTCACCCCACCCCCTCCCCATATCCTCAAGTCCATTCTCTAGTAGGTCTACCATACGACCCAGCAATCCCACTACTGGGCATATACCCTGAGAAAACCATAGGTCAAAAAGAGTCATGTACCAAAATGTTCATTGCAGCTCTATTTACAATAGCCAGGACATGGAAGCAACCTGAATGTCCATCGACAGATGAATGGATAAAGAAGATGTGGCACATATATACAATGGAATATTACTCAGCCATAAAAAGAAATGAAATGGAGGTATTTGTAATGAGGTGGATGGAGTTAGAGTCTGTCATACAGAGTGAAGTAAGTCAGAAAGAGAAAAACAAATACAGTATGCTAACACATATATACGGAATCTAAGGGAAAAAAAAAAAAGGCCACGAAGAACCTAGTGGCAAGATGGGAATAAAGACAAAAACCACCATTCTTGATGGAGCTGTCCTCTCCAGTGAATAAAGCTGGGCTGGCCTTGAATCATGACCAACCAGGGGCAGCCTCAGCAGCCTCAATCCCCCACGGTTGCCGACTCAGCAGATTCATGTGTCCTGGGGCAGAGTGCTGATGTAGGCAGTTCATCTTTGATTTTCCTTTTCATCCCCCATGACAACCACACATAGTTTTCCCTGCAAACTGGCTGACGTCCCACTACCAGGGGAGGCTCAGAACTGAAGTGCCTGGAAAAGTCATCCATGGCCACAAGAGGCGCAGTCTCCCAAGATGGGGCTGAGGTTACCCAAGCTATCTAGTGACTGTAGCTAGAGGGCTGGAGGGACCTCCACATGCCAGGGAAGGGATGGAAAATTAGTACCCCTGAGGAGGAATGCTAAAGTCACTGGAGAAGATTTCAATGGCTTTCCTTGGACAGGTTTCTTCAGTCTCCCCTCTGAATGTTGCTTTTACTTTTTTCAGTCTGAGAGACAGTCCTAATACTGGGCCTGGGAGACTTTTAAGTGTGGGTGTCAGGCAGTGTTTGCCGAGAACCTGGATGGAAAGTTTCTAGTACTTATTTAGTGTGTCCTGAGTTCTTGGCACTGTGCTGGGTACTTGAGGCACATTATCTGCTCTGCCCCTCACCTCAACCACATGAGGTATGATGTTCCTGCTCTAGAGATGAGGCAGCTGAGGCTCAGAGGCTCAGGAATTTGCCACGGCCAAAAAGTGGCTGGGGTTCTGATGCAGGTAATGTGGGCTTCAGAGCCAGTCTCTGTATATTGTTACCAGCAAGCCACGGTTGTGTGGGGGCAAGTCCCCACGGAATGTCGGGTGAATGATGCCCACCCCAAGTTGCCCCTCTGGACGGTAGGGGCTGTGTGGGTAAGTGCCCTCAGGGAGCCGGGCAGATGTAGCTTTTCTCAGGGCCAAACAGTTATTGCTGCTGAGAAGAAGTGGGTCAGAATAAATCCTTGTTTCATTTAGTCAGAGCACTTCCCTGACCCTCTGATCCATTCTCCCTTACTTCAGTGGCAAGTCTCCCATCAGGAAAGGGGCCGAGTGTTGACAAACATGCCAACAAGTGAATCCCCCCGGAAATAATCATGTACCCTTCAAGAAGGTGTGCGGCAGGACATTGGAAGACTGATGGAGCAGGACTGGTTGAGGAGGCTGCTGAGGGGACAAGCCCGCCTTGTTCCCCCATCCTTGCCTGCCCCGCTAGGCCCCGGCCCTGGCTGTGGCCTCCGAGCCTCTTCAGCACTTCCATTCTGTGCTGTACAATGGCACGTGTCCCTGTAGCTGGTATTATCGTCTGGAATCTGGATGTTTCCTGTTCTGCACTGCTTATTTCCTGGAGAGACTGGACTGTGCTTTCCTGGTGACACCTGAAGATCTTGACCCACTTGTGTCTGTGGAGTCTCCCTCTCCTCCCTCTGCCCCAGCCTTGTGGCTTGTCTGAGTGGCCTGACTCTTGTCTTATATACTCTTAACTCAGCACCTGGGATCTTTTATTGGTGGGGGCACCTGCTTGACTTATTTGCTAGGCCTCTTAATTTATAGCCAGCTGGATCCCATTCCACTCCATCATGTGACCCTCATCCTGCCGAGAGATGTTGCTGTCACTGTATACAAACATTAAAGAGTACATTTTGTTCAGGGATCACAATTTGGCAAAAGGCCCAGGGGGCCACAAGCTTGTAGCAGCGTGCTGGGTGTCCTGGGGCCATGAAGAACAACACTGAGGCCTGGGGGACTTCCCTGATGGCGCAGTGGTTAAGAATCCGCCTGCCAATGCAGGGGCCACGGGTTTGAGCTCTGGTCCAGGGAGATCCCACATGCCACGGAGCAGCTAAGCCCGTGCACCACGACTACTGAGCCTGCACTCTAGAGCCCGTGCTCCGCAACAAGGGAAGCCACCGCAATGAGAAGCCCACACACCGCAACGAAGAGTAGCCCCAGCTCGATGCAACTAGAGAAAGCCTGTGCACAGCAACAAAGACCCAACACAGCCAGAAATGAATGAATTAATTTAAAAAAACAAACCCCCAAAAAACCTGAAGCCTGGTCTCCTGGTGCAGGGCTTGCTGGGCCCTGTGAGCTTGATGGGGACTTGGCTGAAAGCCCTTGGGAAATAGCTCTTGTGAGGGGGTGGGCACCCTATCACTGGATGTGAAACTGTCTGATTCTTTATGTGAATTCTGAAAGTAATATAGAAGTGTTTAGCATTAAGAAAAAGAATCAGACAATACATAAAAATGTGTAGAAAAAAGACCCGCTGGCCTCCTCATCACCCAGAGATGACCAGTGTTTATGGCAGGATTCTTGGGTTTTAAGTTTTGGTCTCTGTGAAACAGTTACACCTTGTCTTTCCCAAACTAATAGTGGTCCTTCTCTCTGCAGAACATGGAGAATTCCTGGCTCTGGACCTTGGAGGGACCAACTTCCGTGTGCTTTGGGTGAAAGTAACAGACAATGGACTCCAGAAGGTTGAGATGGAGAACCAGATCTACGCCATTCCCGAGGACATCATGCGAGGCAGTGGCACCCAGGTATGACCCATCTCTTGGGGTGGCCACTGGGGCTCTGGGCCCCACAGGAGCAGATACTGCTCCTTCTCTGTGGTCTGGAGGGAGGAGACCTTGACTGAAGCTCAGATTCCCTGTCCTCTCTTTGCTGGGTGATCCTCCTCCATGCCTGGAGGCTAGGTGGGGGGCCTCTATCAGGAGAGGTGCACATGGCCAGAGGGCAGGGAGTGTGTGCACAAGGCCCCAGGGTCTGGATGGGCTTTAGTGGGAGGGATTTTGATTTTTCCATCTCATTTGAGGTGTGCTTGCATGCACTGGTTATTGAGGAAAGCCTACTGCCAGGAGGCTGGGCCAATATACCTGGACACCTATGGTTAGTGGTGTCATTGAATAGCAAGTCAGTAGAATACACGGTTGTGGTTTGACACTGCCACCTGCCACGGTGGTCATTCTGTAGCCCTCTGACTCACAGTTGTTAGCATAGCATTGCATGAAATGGGACCTGCCTCTTTGCCTTTTTGGTTATTTGCTCTCTCTTTTTTTTGCCTTCTGAAACAGAAGAGGTTTTACACACAGGAATGGGAGCCTGTTGAGAAAACACTAAAATCCAGCTTCTGGGTGTCTGTTCTACCTGGCACTGCAGTGGGCTCCGTGTGCTTCCACACTGGCCCCAAATCATGCTTAGTCATCCCCATATCTCTGTGACCTCTAGAGTCACATTTTGTACTCGGCACATACAATAAAAAGAGTGGATGGAGAAGAAATGTGAAATCCAAGTAAGAGTCATCTCAGTAATAGCTAGAAGAGAACGAGCAAGGATGGAGTTGCTGTCATGATAGTGTCCAAACATGTGTTGAGCATCTACTGGACACTGGGTCACTGATCCTTGCTGGGAATCAAAGTCCTGGTCCTCCCCCTCCAGGACTTCAAGTCCAACTGGACGACCAAACACACATATCAGCCCACAGAAAGTAATACATGTTGTGTTGAAGTGGATGAGCAACCATCAGGAGGAAGAGCTGACAGGAGTCAGGCTGAGTGAATGCGCTTTGTATAGATTTCCTAATTTTATCCTCACACTAGCCCTAAGGCTGGGTGCTCCTACTATCTCCATTTTCTAGATGTGGAATTGGGCTTTGAAAGATTGAGTGACTTGGCCTTAGATTACAGGGGTGGGAGGGGCCAGAGGCAAGACACAAAGTCAGATCCATATGACAGGAGTCTGTGTTTGTCCAACTCTAGGAGGCTCCACTTTTTAGGCCACATTATGTAGTCCATGGGTGCTTCCTGGAACTAGGCAACATGGTGGTCCAGGGTCCCTACTACCCTCAGGGTAAACCTATTTTCCTTGTTTTAATGCTGGGGTTGGACACGGGAGGCTGAGTCTCTGGGACAGTGGGATTTGAGCTGCACTGAGGTTGTCACGTGGCTCCAATATACAGAAACAAAATGTGTTAGTCCAAAAGAATCTATGAGACCCATCTGGAAGAAACTATGAATCCACTGTGATATTAAGAATCCTTCAAATAAATGGAAAAAAATGCTATATAAAAATGAAACAAAGAAAACTAGAAAATATAGGTGCTTATTCCATCATAAGAAAGGGAAAGAATGCTATTGTCCTAAAAGCAGCAGAAAACACTTGGTAAAAAGATTGGAAGGAAATTCATTGTTGCTATTTTAGTGATGGAATTACTGATGCTTTTTTCCCTATCTTTTCCTTTTTCTTTCTTTCTTTTTTATAATATTAAGTATCAGTCTTTTAATTAACTATAGGGAAACAAATGGATTTAAAAAATAAAATTTAGTTAAAACCAAGACCAAATCACCAAGCTCAAAACTTGCAAAAGTTTTTGAAGATCTGTGAACCTGGGCAGTGTGGGTCCCTGGACAGAGTCTGTCTTCTGCCACATGAACTTTCACATGAGAGCAGTGAATTACAAATGGTAATAGCAGCCACTTTAGATTTTTTAAGGTGTTTCCTGTGGGAAGGGGAGTGAACAGATTCTCAGACCAATAAGGAAGAGGAAACTTTTCTACCTTCATAAAATGATGCCCTTTGAGCCTTTTTATGGCAGGAAGGTGTTAGCTGTTTCTCCCAGTATCTTATCCTTAGGTCATCAGCTAACAGAAAAAGATATAGTCTTCCTTTTAAGGAAGCAGATGGTCTCCTTTTACCCTCTTTTAAAGAGCTGTAGGTTCTTCTAACTCAGAACTGTCCAATAGAACTGTTCATGGTGGTGGAACCATTTGATATCTGCCCTGTCTAGTGAGGCAGCCACTAGTTACGTGTAGTATTGAGCACCTGAAATATGGCTAGTGTGACTGAGGAAGGGACTTTTAAATTTTTTATAATTCTAATTAATTGAAATAGCCACAGATGGCTAGTGGCTACTGTATTGGGCAACACATTATTTAATGCCTCTTCACTGTCTCTCTTTTTTTTTTCTGCCTTCCCCTGTTGGTAGTGCAGTTGGAAAGAGAGCAGTGATCAGGGCTGGATGAGGGGAAACCATTTTACTTTTTCCAACCCCTCCCCCCATCTCTGATGATTGGCCTTATCTCTTTGCACAGCTTCTGCAACTTCCCTTTTTTGGATTAAAAACTACTGTACTAAAGATCATTTTGACTAGAGTACCAGGAAGAAGGTGCTGGGAATTTGTTTAACCCTATTGTAAACTTTGTCTCTGATCAACTTCCCAGCAGAACAGAACTTGCTGAGTATCTATCTAGAAACCCTATTTCCACATTAAAATACTTGATCTCTGCTCAAGGGAGTTGGCACTTTGCATTGGGGATCCTCTTAGTGAGAGAGCCCTGTCATTGCCCAGCATTTGCTCTT
Organism: Balaenoptera acutorostrata; assembly: GCF_949987535.1. NCBI lineage: Eukaryota > Metazoa > Chordata > Mammalia > Artiodactyla > Balaenopteridae > Balaenoptera > Balaenoptera acutorostrata. Next base: position 28,208,372 of record NC_080075.1, on the reverse strand, counting down.
GAGAATGTTTTGGTTTGGAAATTGAGAGTTTCAGCATCAGCTGAGGTTAATTTCGCACATGATCAGACAGAGAGACAGGATCTATGTGGGAAGTTCAGTTAGAGCTGGCCCCCTTCTAGGAGGGGCTTGTCTTGTCTTCCTAGCCTCTCACTGAGCATACCCCAGACATCTGGGGAGCCAGTGCATCTCTCAACCTACCCTGCCACCCCAAGCCTCTCAGTTCCTTTATAAATGCAAATACTTTTGTGGTTTAGTGCAGTGGTTCTCAAACCATTGCTTCAGGATCACCTGGAGGCTCTACCACACCTGATTCAGCAGGTTTAGGTTTGGGCCCTAGAATTTGCATTTGTAACATGATGGTGATGCTGCTGTGGACCACACTTTGGGGACCCCAGGATTAGTGGAATCTTCCTTGCTTCTGCCTGGAGAAGGAAAGGAATGTTGTCCACCTTCACCTCCCTTGGCTTTTAGATTTTGCCATCTGGTCAACCTGGCCCTTGGAATCTGCTCAGTCTCTCTTTTTTTTTTTTTTTAACATCTTTATTGGAGTATAATTGCTTTACAATGGTGTGTTAGTTTCTGCTTTAAAACAAAGTGAATCAGCTATACATATACATATATCCCCATATCTCCTCCCTCTTACGTCTCCCTCCCACCCTCCCTATCCCACCCCTCTAGGTGGACACAAATCACCGAGCTGATCTCCCTGTGCTATGTGGCTGCTTCCCACTAGCTATCTATTTTACATTTGGTAGTGTATATATGTCCATGCTACTCTCTCACTTTGTCCCAGCTTACCCTTCCCCCTCCCCGTGTCCTCAAGTCCATTCTCTACGTCTGCTCCTCAGTCTTTTTGACCTTTGCTTACTTTTTGCACCAGAATGTTCCTGGCCTCAGTCTCTAAGTGTCTGGAATGGTCACCAATTTCTCTTTGGGGATGCTGAGTGGGCAAAAAGGAAGCCATGGGGCTGTGGGCTTTGGGGCAGATTGAAAGTCTGGATGATTTCTTAGGCTTAGGATTTTTCTTAGGGGCCTTGGGTCCTGCTTAGAATAGTCACGGTTGTGAGGCTGCCCACCCATAAAACCCTATTTATTCTTCAGTGTTCTTTGTGGACTCACTTGAGTGTTCCATACTGAAGTTAGAATACAAAACTAACTTCTTGGAATTGCTCCCAGAAAATTGGTTTTCTAGAGTGGAGGAAAAATATAAAAGTTACTTATTTTCGTTAAGTTCATTTATAGAATGCCAACAGAGAATGTCCCATCCCCTCCCCCAATCACAAGAGACAGGGATGCTAAAATACTTCTTGGCAGTGAGATGGGCTGCCCTTTCTGGTAAGACAATCAGCTGTGCATCCATGTCAAGGGAGGTTCTGACAGAGCCACCAAAGGATATTCTGTTGTCAGGGCTTGCGATGACTTTCTGATTAGCTTTGGCTATGGTTTCCCCTGCCTAATGCAGTTATTTTGACAGTGGGTTGGATAAATGGTTTAAGTGGAAGACAGTATTTAATAATCACTAACTAGTGTTAAGTCCTTATATGTATTGACTCATTTAATTTTTTTGGTAACTCATGAGCAGGTGCAGTTATCACCCCCATTTTATAGATGAACAAATTAAAACTTCAGAGGGGATACATATCTTGCATGCATTCAGCTAAACTAGTTCCTTTCTGAGCCCAAAGTCCATGCTCTTAATCTCTATGCTATTCTGCCTCCCTGCTCATCTTCCTGTGTTGTGTGCCCTTAGCTGTTTGACCACATTGCTGAATGCCTGGCCAACTTCATGGATAAGCTACAAATCAAAGACAAGAAGCTCCCTTTGGGTTTTACCTTCTCATTCCCCTGTCTCCAAACAAAACTAGATGAGGTAAGATGAGTTCTTCAGACACTTTTGTTGCTTCATTCTTTGGACTGGGAGAACTGGGAAGAACTCTGAGCCACCTGCTACCTTTACAATGGAGGTTGTAAAGGAGGTTGCTCTGATGGATCGAGTGGACAGTGTTTGAATATTGGGAGTTCTGTCCTTCTGGAAGAGCGTGTGTAGGTATGTGTGAGAGCGATGGTAAAGAGGTATCGGAGAAGAGGGGGTCTTTATCACTGTCAAATGGCAATTTGCAGGACCATATACATTGCACATTATCCTTATCCCTCTTAGGGAAACAGGAGTGAGAAATTAGTCCGGGACTCCTTTGTTCTAAAGTGTTATGATAGACATCATTGAAAGTTAATGACGTTAGGATACAAGTGTCTTATTTTGGTATTTCTACAACCTGCTCTTTCCACTTCTTGGGGGCAGTAAATCATTCATTTCGTCTCCTTTCTTGGTCATTGACAGAGTTTCTCCTTCCTAGACTAGTCAGGAAGAAATATACAAATTCAGTCATGACTTTAGTTTAGCCCCATGGAAGAGGTCTCCTAATGATGAGGAGTGTGGTTGAGTTTTGTGGGAGTCAATATTCCTTGGTCCTTTTCCAGAGTTTCCTGGTCTCATGGACCAAGGGGTTCAAGTCCAGTGGTGTGGAAGGGAAAGATGTGGTTACTCTGATCCGGAAAGCCATCCAGAGGAGAGGGGTGAGTAGGGCAGCAGAGATGGGGAGGCAGGAGCTTGGGGTCTGGAGGCTCTTTACATTCTTTTGGGTCCACTCTGAAGTCTTTCCCTGTCTGTCCTCAAATCAGCATGAGAATCTTTTGTGGTTCTTAATGAGAAGTTTTCTTTTCTTCTTCTCTGCTATGTTACCCAATAATCTTTATTTTTTCCAGTTTTATTGAGATACAGCTCTGTATAAGTTTAAGGTGTGCTGCATAATGACCTACCTATATTGAGAGATAGTTAGCATGCCAGTGATCTTATATATGATCAAATGCCTTTGGGGTCTTCATATTAGCATGATGGACAACTAATCTTAGTCTTGGTGCGAGAAAAACCCTTTAGTTCTTAATCTGAAGAAGACTCGAATATCATTTTCAAATGAGAAAGTTGGGATGATATTGATATTAGGGTGGAACAAGGTAGAGAAAGGACATGATAAAGGTCTTGTCACAGAAGGACAAGACCTTCTGGGAGGGAGGGAGAGATAGAGAGAGAAAGAAAAGAAAAAAGAATGAGAAGAAAATGATGACAAGACGGGCTCTTCTCAGTGTAGTGATGGCTGTGAACTAGACCGCAGGGCTGCTGTCAGCGAAGTCCTCCAAGATGAGGACCAGCAGGGTGGGAAGTGAGATGCTGCTGTTAGACTGGATCTGGACCCAGTTTCCAGCTCTAGCCTTGCACTTGAGCTGTGAGTCTTACTGCTCTTTCTCTTCATCTTCACATCTGTAACCTTTCTGTGACAGTGAAAGTCAGAAGCCCCCCTTTTATCCCTGCAGGACTTTGATATTGACATTGTGGCAGTGGTGAATGACACAGTTGGGACCATGATGACCTGTGGTTATGATGACCAGAACTGCGAGATTGGTCTCATTGTGGGTGCGTGAGCACTGGGTGTGAGGAGCAGTGCTGGCCGATGGATTGCGGGGGTGGGCTGCAAAGAGAGGAGGGGTCCATGGCCTGGATGTCCCTTTGTATTGAATACTTCATATTGAAAGATAATGGTGCGGTCACTTTGGAGGGCTGAGCCAGGACTTGTGGAGTTGTGGATGGTAGTGGGTTGGACCATGTTGGGATGTTGGGAGTCTGCACCGAGGAATCCCAGCCACCCTGGGTGGTCTCAGGACGGAGGTTTAAGAGGGAGGTGGGGTTTGGGGGGAGGATGGTGCGGGTGGGTGCTGAGCAGTTCCTTATTTTGTCCAGGCACGGGCAGCAATGCTTGCTACATGGAAGAGATGCGCCACATCGACATGGTGGAGGGTGATGAGGGCCGTATGTGTATCAACATGGAGTGGGGAGCCTTTGGGGATGACGGCGCGCTTGACGACATCCGCACGGAGTTTGACCAGGAGATCGACATGGGCTCTCTGAACCCCGGGAAGCAACTGTGAGCAGCCACCCTGTGTGCGGTGGGCGCAAGGGGTGGGCTCCAGAGCTGAGGTGGGGGCTGGCCAGGGCCGGGGGGTGGTTCTCATTTTTACTTTCCAACCTTATAGCCCCCAAAAGGTGCCAAGACACCCACTGCTTTATGGGAATGTTGTGCTTACTAATACATTGTGACTATCAGTTGCTGAGATGGCTCTAAAAAAGATAGAGCAAGCAGACAAAACAGATTATGGGTAATGATTTGACTGGGTCTCTCAGAGCAGTCATTTTAGAAGGTTGTATTCTTCATATTCTAAGTGTGCGGCCCTGCTCTTTCTTTCCATCTTCAGTTTGTAAGCTGTCCATAGAAACAGTTTGTGCACCACATAAGAAGTCATGTTGAGATGGCAAAGATTAGGGATCTGAAAGCTCCTTTCGTAGTTCCCAGCTCTGTCACTGCCCAGGGGATGAGGCTGTGAGAGTTGGCTCCTAATTACTGGCTGAGGTTCTGACTCAGACTCCTGCAGCATTGCCTATTATGAGCTAGGCTGGGTCACAGCAGTCCCAGGGCTTCCCGCTCCAGCCGTAGCCAGACCCAAGGCCTGTAGAAAAGTTGGTTAAGGAGCCCATTTGGCCACCTCCCCTGGACCTGTGGTCCAGCCAGGATCCTGGAGTGGCCTGGAGGAGGGGCTCTAGCATTTTGGACCCCTGAAGTCTCTCCAACCTGGTCAGACTTGGTTTTTAGTTACTTTTGAGTCTTACAAAACATTATTTCACTCTCACAAACATTTGCCCAATGTCCTTATTAAAGATCTTGAAACAGGGATTGCTGCAAGCTCTGAAGGCAGTTACAAAACGTTTTGAGCAATCAGGCCCTCTCTGGTCTTTTTTTCAAGGCTTGCGGGATCTTAGTTCCCCAACCAGGGACTGAAAGGGGCCCGCAGCAGTGAAAGCGTGGAGTCCTAACAACTGGACCACCAGGGAATTCCCAGGCCCACTCTGGTCTTACTGGTGTTGTGACTGTTGTAGGAAATCTTCTAGTACCAATCCCTGCTTGGAGAGGAAAATCCAACCCTATAAACCAGCTTTATAAAAGAGAGTCCTTTTCTTTACAGGGGGAGTCCTTGCTTCCTCAAAGCACAGTTTATTTAAGTCACAAGCTTCTCTCACATGTTGAAACATGCGTCCATTTCATAGACTGTCTGTGTCTGCCATGGCTGGTGAGAAATTCATGGACTGAAAAAACTGCTCAAAAAGAAAAAAAGTGCTGGGAGGACACGTACCAACGTGTCAGCTGTCCCTGAAGTTATTATTGGGCTTGAGGAGGAGCTTTTTTTCACTCTTTATATGTTTCTAAATAAATATTTTCCAAACATTGACTGAAACAAAGTGTTTTTAAAAACTGAAATAAAAACTTTTACCACTCACACTTCAGAGCCCCACTGGCCCCCTCCCCTATCTGTCATAGAACCATTTATTTTGGAGAAGGTGCAGAAGCAGACCTGTGAGTTCCTTACTGTTGAAGCTGGGCTACCTCTCAGGCAGCGTGCCTGTGCTGGTGCTTAAACATTTTAAACATACCTTCTGCTCAGGCAGTTTTGCCAGCTCTCCACTTAGCTCCGGTTCTGCCATACCTGGCTTTGGGTCTTGAGCAAGTCACTTCCCGAGGGCCCGGCTTCCTCTCTTTAGTTTGCACCAGGTGATATCGGAATCCCATCCACACCCCTGCTCTGGGCCTTCTCTGAAGACCTTCGTAGATTAGTGTCCCAAGGCCCTGTGTGCCTCCTCTCTCTAGGACCTAGATCCTTTCTAAGATACCAAGAAAGGACCTTTTTTGCTAGAAAGAATTGTAAGGGCTTGGTTTCTCCTGTCACATATCTAAGCCAGAAAGACGATCTTGTAAAGAAAACAGTGTCACCTAGTGTTGAAAAAATAAATTACCCAACTGCCCTCTCAGCTATCCTGTCACCTTTCTCCTCGGAAACTTCCAACATGTCTCACTCCCAGATTCCCAAGACCACCTGACATTTGGTACTCCTTCTCATCTGTCCCAACCTGTCCTTCTACTCTTGCCTCATCATCCTCCCACCCCAGGTTGTTTTTACAGTTTTCTCAGGAATCCACAAATGGCCTGCAAGGGGAGGGACAGTGTGAGGTGATGAGTTGCTGGCCCTGTGCCCCAAATTTAATCAGATTGACCTTTTTTTTTTTCCTCTTGTAAATAAATATTGAGGTTCTACATAAGATTTCATTTTAAAAGAGCATTTATTTGCTAGAGAAGGAAATACCATCACTTCTCTACACCTCTCACTCCTAGTCAGTGCCACACAAGTTAGTGCTTTGTTCTGCATCAACCCCACGTGTGTGCATGTTGCTTCCACAAGGAAGTTGCGAGTTCATTGGCAGCAGAGACTTAATTTTTTTGGTGTGTATCTCCCTGCAGATTTGAGAAGATGATCAGTGGAATGTACATGGGGGAGCTGGTGAGGCTTATCCTAGTGAAGATGGCCAAGGAGGAGCTGCTGTTTGGGGGGAAGCTCAGCCCTGAACTCCTCGCCACAGGCCACTTTGAGACCAAAGATGTTTCAGATATTGAAGGGTAAGCTTCGGGTCCTTCTCTGTTCACTGAGACCCCAGAAGGGTGGACAGGTGGCTGGGGAATGAGGAAGACGCACGGGCCCTTGACCCTTCAAATGTGGATGGCAGGAGGGTCTCACCCAGTGTGAGGCCTGGGCCTCACATGGCAGGCCTGTGGCTTGATGTCACTGGCCAGATAGTCTCCACTCTTGTCTGTTTTGAACGTGCTGACTACCAAAGTGACTCATGGTGCTGGGGACAGCTGGCCCCCATGCAGGGACTCACGTTTTTGCACTTGTGTTCCTGCCTGGCCCAGAGACCTAAGCTTAATGCTGGAGGCTCCCTGTGGGTCCTTTAATGACTCACTTGCATCTACTTCCTTTCCCTTCTCCTGAAGCTCTGACATTTCATTCCCCATTGGTGATTTTCAAAAAGGGCTCTGTCCTGACCCCTGCTTCATAACAGAAAAATAGGTCCTTGGATGGCCCCGAGATTGACCCATTTATTTCCAAAAGGTAGGGCTGAGGCCTACCTACATCTTCACAGAGTGGCAGGAGTGGGAGTGAGGATGGCCTGATTTTTGTTTTTCAGTTAACAATATCCAAAGGGTTGGGTCTGGTTTCCTGTTCTTGAGACTTCCACTTGTCGCCTGACGAGGCCTTGTCTCAGGGACCAGATGGTGGAGAGGAGGTGATCTTGGTGCTAAAGAGAGCAGTGAGACAGTTCAAATGACTTTGTTTTAAGTGGAATTCTTTTTTTTTAATTTATTTATTTATTTTATTTTTGGCTGTGTTGGGTCTTCGTTTCTGTGCGAGGGCCTTCTCCAGTTGCGGCAAGCAGGGGCCACTCTTCATCGCGGTGCGCGGGCCTCTCACTCACTATCGCGGCCTCTCTTGTTGCAGAGCACAGGCTCCAGACGCGCAGGCTCAGTAATCATGGCTTACAGGCCCAGCCCCTCTGCGGCATGTGGGATCCTCCCAGACCAGGGCTCGAACCCGTGTCCCCTGCATTGGCAGGCAGATTCCCAACCACTGCGCCACCAGGGAAGCCCTTAAGTGGAATTCTTGAAGGAACTGTACCTACTTGTTAAAGTTGGAGGGGATGACAGTACTCATATTTGTGTGGCACTTAGTTCCCCTAAGAAGAGGGCTAATCTCATAGCATCAACCCTTTATCACCGTCTTTAGACGCAAGGTAAAGCAGTGCTGACTCCATTGTAAAGTGCAATAGACTCTGACTGCCTTATAGAGAGAAAATAGGATGGGCTCCACAGCTGGATTCCTGTGGTCAGAGGGACACCATTCCCACTAACCTGAGAAAGGCAAACTCACATACACACAACTTGGTGCGTAAAGCCCCAAGACCAGGGCCTTGTCCTCCCATAGGATGTGCGTGAGAAAAATTAGTTGTTCTCACTGGGGGAAAAATGGGCACCTGAAGTACTCTGTGTGTGTGTGTGTGTGTGTGTGTGTGTGTGTGTGTGTGTCTGTGTGTCTGTGTCTGGGAGAGGAGCTCAGCTTGTGCTTTCCTCTCCTCCTTGTTCACTGCTTCCCCCCCCATAGGTGGACAGAGCAGTGAGGTGGGTGTCTGCCCTCCCTGGGACATGGTGTTTGCTGGAGCCGAGGGCTTTCTTTGTCGGCCCACATACCCCTGCCCACACGCTGTTTCTGTTTCCCAGGGAGAAGGATGGCATCCAGAAGGCCCGCGAGATCCTGGTGCGGCTGGGCCTGGACCCGACACAGGAGGACTGTGTGGCCACTCACCGGGTCTGCCAGATTGTGTCCACACGGTCAGCCAGCCTGTGTGCGGCTACGCTGGCAGCCGTACTGCGGCGCATCAAGGAGAACAAGGGCGAGGAGCGGCTGCGCTCCACCATCGGGGTGGACGGCTCTGTCTACAAGAAGCATCCCCAGTGAGCCAGCATTCGGGGCCTCTGAGAGGCCTGACTCTACAGGAACCCTGTTTTGCACTGTGGGGTGGTGGAGATGGACCATAGAGTTGAGGTTCTTTGTAGAATAAAAGCTCCCAGTGGGGCAAGCAGGAGCTGAGAGTGTGTTTTCCTTGGCGTGGGTAGAGGCTACTTCTGAAGGCTGCCAACTAGGGCTTTACTCAGAGCTCTCCTGGCTTCTAGGGGCTCTTTTTCTGCACCCTCTTATTTCCAGCTTCTCTGGCTCACCTGGGTATTGATTTGATCCTGCCCTGCCCTCCATGTTTTGATCCCTTGGTCATAAGTGCTGAAATACTCAAATTTCAGTTGGGACCTGAAGGATTTCTCTCAGTTGTGCCCACTTACTATCCCATCATTTTCACCTGATATGAGTGCCAGGTCAATGGGCCTTCATTAACTGAAGGTAGATGTGGAAGGTCTCAGCCATTCCATTCCCTAGGCTCCTAGTCCAAAGCTCCAAAAACTTTAAAGTGCACACGAATTACTTGGGGATCTTGTTAAGAGGCAGATTCTGATTCAGAAGGTCTGGGTTCAGCCTGAGATTCTGTATCTCTAACAGCCCCCAGCGATGCTGGTGGCCTACAGGCCACACTTGGAGTAGTGAGGCCCTGGAGACCATGGCTCCAAGCAGCCACCACACAAGAATTTCTTGCTGAACACACCTATTATCTTTAGCTGTTCAGACACCTCTAGGGTTGTTGGCAGAAATGGGCCAAAGAGAGGCCAAAGTCCAGAAGAGCATTTTGACTTTTTCCTTTTTGGGTCTTTCATAGGCAGCATCTAATGAAATGAAGGATGAAACATGAATAGTAGTTGGTGTCAGAATCACCTGAGGCTGATAAGTTGGGCAAAGGAACTGTGGCCTATGGGAAGGGGGTCTTCTGTGAGTGCATGCAGGTGACACTGGCTTCCCAGAAGGCCACCCTTCCTTTTAGCAGGGTGGTCGCAGTTGAATATCTGAGCTTTTATACAGTGACCCTTAACTTGGGAAAGAGTAGGGAGAGGATGTTTAGGGTATCATTTGGGCTGAGGTGGTGAGCTACTGCCCCAACCATTTGTACCATTGACTCTAACTGTGGACACCCACCTCTTACCCCACGTCTGTGACTGCAGTTTCGCCAAGCGTCTTCACAAGACCGTGCGGCGCCTGGTGCCCGACTGCGACATCCGGTTCCTCCGCTCTGAGGATGGCAGTGGCAAGGGGGCAGCCATGGTGACAGCAGTGGCCTACCGGCTGGTCGATCAACATCGAGCCCGCCAGAAGACCCTGGAGCCTCTGAAGCTGAGCCGTGAGCAGCTGCTGGAGGTCAAGAGGAGGATGAAGGTAGAAATGGAGCGAGGTCTGAGCAAGGAGACTCACACCATTGCCCCCGTCAAGATGCTGCCCACCTATGTGTGTGCCACCCCTGATGGCACAGGTATGCGGCAGGGCTGCCACCCAGCTCACCACAGGGTTCAATCGCTGTGGGAGGACTCCCTTAGCCTTAGCATTGGGTGTTCAGGCCAGATTGTTGACCGTGTTTCTTCAGCTATAGTACTGGGAAATTCTAGTGTTCAGTGGTCTCAACCAAGGCATTCCTCTGCTAAAACTGAATGGTGATAATAGTAAATACTTAATGAATGCTTACTGTGTGTCAAATGCTTCTCTAAGCATTCTACACATATTAATTCATTTAATTTTTAACTGTTAACAGAGATTAGTAGTTAATTTTGTTTGTTAACAAGCTATGTTTTGCACAAAACCTAGGCACAGAGAAATTAAGAAACCTGCCCAACTTCACACAGCTAGAAAAATGGCAGAGCTGGGATTCAAATCAGGAATTTTGGTTCCGGGGCTAGCTCTTATAAGGCCAGGGGTTGGCAAACTGAGGTCCATGGGCTAAATCTGACCCACTGCCTATTTCTGTAAATAAAGTTTTATTAGTACACAGCCATGCCCATTTGCCTACATGCTGTTTATGGCTGCTTTGTGCTACCATGGCCTAGTTGTATGGTTGCAGCAGGGACTATGGCTCATAAGGCCTAAAATGTTTACTGCCCAGCCCTTTACAGAAAAAGATTGCTGACCCCTGCTCTAGGTCTTGCAATCTAAGAAATGGAGGTCTTTTTGCAATTCAGAAAAATGATCATTGACCAGGCCAGTGTGGTACAGCTGGTACAGGTTCCAGAGCTGGAGACTGGGACTCAGTCCCAGCTCTACCATCTTCCGGCCGTGTGGCCCTGAGCACAGCCAGATCTCTCTCCTCCGTAGAGGGGAATGCAATGCCTCCCTCTTAGGGCTGCCTGAGGGTTGCATGGAAACTGTGTGTGACACACGTAGTGCGTTGTGACTGTCCTAAAAAGGAGGGTTTTCTCATTCTAGAAAAATTTCCCTTCAGTTTCCTTTAAAGAGTTGGACTCTGTTGTTCCTTCTGTATTCTAGAAACTTATATAAGGTGGCCTTTGATTTAGTACAAGTGGCATGTCTGGAAATTTTGGAGTATACTGTATCACCATTTCTTTCCTGTGTTCTGGAGCTCTGGAGCTCATTGTGACTCCTGGGGCCCCACAACTTGAATTCATTTGAGAACCACAAGAAGCCAGCAGGTTTCTGGCCCCAGGGATCTTATTTTCTATATCATTAGGTGGAGCTCACAGTCCATCACCCTGAGGTTGTCCAGGGTCTCCTGGGAGAGCTCCCCATTAGGGGAAGGTGTTTAGACTGTCACTCTAAACATCAGGAAGATGCATCATCTTCCTGGGCTTATTTTCCAGAGAAAGGTGACTTCCTGGCCTTGGACCTTGGGGGTACCAATTTCCGGGTCCTGCTGGTGCGCGTGCGGAATGGGAAGCGACGTGGAGTGGAGATGCACAACAAGATCTACTCTATCCCGCGGGAGGTCATGCATGGCACAGGGGATGAGGTGAAGCAGGGTGGCACCTCTGAGAGGGGACCCCAGGAGACACCCACTTCTCACCTGGGAGGACAGTGCTTTCTCTGCTCACCCGTGTTCCTGGGGAGGGCTACATGGGCTAGGGCCCTGGGCTGGCCTTTGCTTAGGTGTGTGCCTGAGCTGGCATTTCTCCTGGGTGGAGGCCTCGAGCTGGTGCTCAGACCCTGGTGGGGCAGCCTGCCTGGGCCAGGGTTCCCCCTCTCAGAGCCCAATTTCTCCTTGCAGCTCTTTGACCACATCGTCCAGTGCATTGCCGACTTCCTTGAGTACATGGGCATGAAGGGCGTGTCCCTGCCTTTGGGTTTCACCTTCTCCTTCCCCTGCCAGCAGAACAGCCTGGACGAGGTAATAGTGCCTTCCTGGAGGGCTCTTCTATGGGCTGTACTGACTCTGAACCAGCCAGAGTTTCGAGCAGGGGAGAATGCTGAGCTGAGAGGAAGAAAACAAGGGCATGAGTGACCAGTCATGGGGAAGGACTTGTTGATGGGAATGAGCAAGTCAGAGCTGGTAGAGGTCAAGCAGGTAACAATCTTTGGGATAATGATGATGATGCTAATAATATCAACAACTGACATTTTTAAAGCATTTTATGCGAGGTACTCCTAGGCTTCCTGTGTGCGTAATCTCATTTAACCCTTACAGCAACCATATAAGGTAGGTGTTTGTATACCCGTTTTGCAGAAAGGAAAACAATGTCTACGGAGAAGCCAAATATCTTGCAGGTCATATAGCTTGGGAGTGGCTAAGCCATGATTTCATTCCGGTTTCCTGACACCTGAGTCCATGCTGTCGATTATGCTCAGCTGCTTCTGAGGCTCCTGTTTTGGGCTCAGGACATTTCACTCCATCTCTCTTGGCTGCCCTGGTGTTTCTCTAGTGTCACCTTTGCTTTTCATTTCCCTGTCAACTTGCCTCGGATGAATGAAGCAGGTGGTTGAAGAGCTGGTGCTCTCACATATTCTGGACATGGGTGTGTTGAAGTGTAGCAGAGCTGAGTAGGCAATGCCTAGGCTTACTCAAGGCAGATGATTGGTATGTTAGATATCAGAATACTCTTATTTAAGCAGTTGTTTCTCTCTGTCTCGATCGGTGTTCTAGAAGCTTACATGCTTGGTACAGGTGGACATATGCTGTGGATGGAGTTGCCAGGGTACAATGGGCATGGTTCCTGCTATAGGTGCTTACAAACGAACTGGACTGAGGAAGCAAGCTCAGAAAAGCAAGAGCTGCTCTTTGGAATGTGGCAGCAGTGGAATGATGAAGCCCTGAGGATGATGTTAATCTGAGCACATACCTGGAGGGCATGAGGAATACTTGGTCAGAAGACTGAGTTGCTGAGGAAGAAAGGCAGGCAGGCCTGGCAGTATGGAGAAAGGCATGTAGGTGGGAACAGTCATAGGTACAGTGGGCTTGGCCCAGTGGCGGGAAAAGGCCTGCATTTCCAACAGGGTCCCTGGAGCAGCAGGCCTTACGTTGCTCAGTTGAGTTTTGTAAATGCCTCCTACTCCTCCCTTCTGAGAGTTAAATTCACCACGTGCACTAGCACAGGAAAGGTTTTAGGAAGTCCTGCAATAAAAACCCTGCCTAATCCAGTATTTCCCAACATCTGTTAACATTTGTCCAGTGTTAACTAGTCCAGTATTGCTTTTAGCTTTCCAACTTCTTTGTCTCAACATATTATTTTTTTCAGTGTCAATGCATTGGTTTTTAAAGCCTTCACATTTGCGTCAATTTACCAAAAGGACTTATCAAACATGTGTATAAATATTTATGTGATATTTAATGAAACATTGCTTATTGTAACAGTCATTAGAAACAAACCAAGTTGTCCAACAGTTGGGAAATAGTTAAATCATGAGTCATTCACTGCCTCATATCAGCAACTAGTTTTTTCAAGAAATTTCAATGATTTGGGAGAACACTGGTGGTAAGACTAAAAAAATATTTTTAAGAAACGTATAATCTCTATAACATAGAAATATACAAAACGTGATTAATAGGAAGATAAAAACATAACATTGCAGTGTATATGCTTCCAGACTTTTCCTACTGAAATATTTTTAACAGACACTATCTTACTTTTCAAGTATAGCAACAGGTATATATGTTTATATATTTATCTGGTGGCTCCCAAGGCATGTTAACTGTTTCTGTTAGTGCTTGAATTGTAAAATTCCAGGTCATTGTATTGGACTTTATACCATATGTTCTAAGTTTCTGTAAGGAGCATGTATTCAGTTTAGAACTGTGAAAACTAAGAACAAACGAAGCAGAAGCTGGGTTTTGTCTGTTGTTCTGTCTGTAAGCTGGATTCTGCTCTGCTGAGATCACCCTGTTGATGGGAAAACCAGCAGGTGCTGAGGTCCAGAGGCCTCAAGCTGCCTGGATTAGCTGGTGGCCACAGGCAGTTCTCCTCAGCTGTTGGGGCCTCTCTATGTCTTATTATTAAGGACCACCTGCAATAATGTAATTTGAACATTCTGTACGCTTGAAAGTGCCAAATACAAAATTTCATCAGAGACGTCAAGCTAATTTGTAGACAAGAAAATCAGGTGGAGATAAGGACATAGTTGTTTGGATGTGGGTGTGTAAACCAGGCCACTGCTGAGATTGTACTTTGTTTTTCCGAATTTCCTGGGATCTGAACACAGCGGGACTTGTGAGACCAAACTCCTGGTCCATGAAATGCCAGGCTGGTTGATATAAACAACCAAGCAAGTCGTGGAGAAACCATACAAGTGGGTGGATAGTGAGCACACAGCCCACTTATAGGTTCTGACCTCTCTGGAAGGGGGCCTGGGGGTCCTTGATACTTGCTCCCTGATGGGCTATGGCAGCAAAGAGGGAACCAGGGAACAGTATATGAAACAGTCCCCCATATTCAAAGCCACCATGTATCTGCTCCTGGAGGGCCCTGTGACACAGCAAAGGGTACTTGTTCACTTCGTACTAGAGTTTGAAAATTTGGAGACACAAACCTGCCCCTCTGTACGACGTACAGGGCAAACTGCTTTTCCCAGTGAAAGAAACAAGCGTATAGAACTTAGTTCCTTGGCAGGGGCAGTCGTATGGTGCTTATGAGCCCATCCATTGGAATTGGTGGGCCTGGGGGTGAGTCCTCCTCTCTTCCAAGCTGTAGGCCTTGGGCAAGTTACTCCAGAGCTACAGTTACCTGTAAAATGGGCATGATAATGATAAACATTTCACAAAAGTGCTGTGAGGATTAAATGTTGTAACACATGGGTTGTGCTTAGCCCAGTACCTGTTGCATAGTAGGCACTCCTAGTAGGTGAAACAGGTTTAGAATAATTTGTGGGTGAGATGATTGGTTTTTAAAGGGCATCTGTATAACCTGTGAGGTTGTGGACTAGAAAATGACCCAGGAGCCCTTCTCTGATATCCACATCCCTGCCCATGTATGATTTTTAGAGCATCCTCCTCAAGTGGACTAAAGGCTTCAAGGCATCTGGCTGCGAGGGTGAGGACGTGGTTACACTGCTGAAGGAAGCCATCCACCGGCGAGAGGTGGGAGAGGCGTGACATGAGGCCCGAAGTGATCTGTGTGTTCAGAGCTGGGGGAAGTGTTAAGTGCAGTTGTGTTGGTCAAAGGGAGAGTTAACCTAGTCCTTCAGCAGTTGATGAGTGTACACTGTGTGTCAAGCCCTGCTCTTGGCAACTGGGGATTCAGGAACGCCTGCAGAAAGCTCTTGTTATGTAAACAAACCCATGAGCTAATGTCAGGTGCTCTTGAGCTATGAAGGAGAATGAAGTTGGGTGAGGACAGAGTGAGTGGGTTGGGAAAGGGCAGTCTTTTAAATAGCATAACCAGGGAAGGTCTCTGAAGAGGTGATATTTGAGCAGAGAAAATGAACCCTGCCTTATAAGTTTTAGATACATTTAAATCTCCCTTGCAAGGGTCTGAAGGGAGAATATTGTGGTTCATTTGTGGAATGGGATCTGCTGTTGCTCTCAGGAGTTTGACCTGGATGTGGTTGCTGTGGTGAATGACACAGTTGGGACTATGATGACCTGTGGCTATGAAGACCCTCACTGTGAAGTTGGCCTCATTGTTGGTAAGGACTTGGGCTGTCCTTCCTGTGTGGGGACACGCAGCCTAGGGTGGGAGGGCAGAAAGTGCAGAGTGAGGCCCTGACTGACATCTCTTGATTGGCAGGCACAGGCAGCAATGCCTGCTACATGGAGGAGATGCGGAATGTTGAGCTGGTGGAAGGGGAAGAGGGGCGGATGTGTGTCAACATGGAGTGGGGGGCCTTCGGGGACAATGGATGCCTAGATGACTTCCGCACAGAATTTGATGCAGCTGTGGATGAACTTTCCCTCAACGCTGGCAAACAGAGGTAGGTACCCAACTGCATGTAGGCCCTGGTATGTTCATCTCAGAGCTGAACAGTGATGAGTGATCAGGTCCTCCACAACAGCAAATCCCGGGACACTCATTCTCTTGAGATGTTAATAGAAGAGATTTCTTTGGAAAAGGCTTCTTGTCAAATACATCTGGAAAGTTCTGGGTTAAGTCCTTTTCCCCCTGCTGGACTGTGATGCTCTTGAAATCCAGTTGGGAAAACAAATCACAACAGTTATGTTGCAAGGAGAATTTCATATAGGGAACGGGTCACACAGGTTTTAGAGGGATGAAAAGACAAAAAGGGATGCTGAGGAGCAGTTAGTACATGTAGCAATCAGCTCCTACCCTGAGGACTAGGAGAACAGGTGGGAGAGAGTATTAAAACCTAGATCTGGAACTTGAGGAAAAACAGACAGTTGAACCACCTGCTGCCATCAGGGTGAAGAAGCATTGCTGGGGTGAGGCAGATAGGAATAGGAAGCAATAGGAGCAAACCTCTTTCTCCTCCATCCATCCAGTATATAGCACCCTCTACTGTCATACTGGACAAGGGGGTAGACCCAGCATCACAAAGCCCCTGGTATGGTGGGATCCCATTAGGAAGAGGTTGCATGTAGTGTTTCCTAACTAGATTAATCAGGGACTATACTTCTGCAGAATATACTTTGCAAAATATTTGTTTATGGTAGAGGTCACAGGCTAAAATGCCTCCAGGAGCCAGGCAGGCAACATTAATGAAAGAAACAGGCTGGAGTAAGACAAGATTGAATGATGATGGGGTTTTGGTTGAAACTGAGAACATTGACTTTTAAAGGCACTAGGTAGAGCCAGAAGACCCTCACGCCATTGAGTAGTCATGTTTCATTCTAGTGGCCAGAACAGGGGTCTCCAGCTGGCACTAGTTACTTGAGCAATAAGTGATTAGGCTGAAGAGAAAACATGCTAAATTCTCAGCAGCGCAGGGCATTAAGACAGCATCTTACCCTTCTGGAAGTGTGGTGGGGTTTGGGTGTGCGTTCCTTCTTGACGAGTTGGGAATAAGCCTTGGAAGGGAAATGAAACCATAAAATGGGGTCAATCTCAGGGAACCCCTTGGGCCTCAGGACACATTTTACCGAAGGCTATGAGTCAGTATGTGTGGATGCCAGGAATCCTGCCTCAGTGAGTCAAATAGCATTTCCTTCCCACGAAGGGGAATCTGTATGCCCTCTACCTTCTAATGCAATGGGGGTGACTGAGCTGGTGTACCTCAGCACATCCCACCACCTTCCTTCTTAACCTCCATGAACATTACCTGCATTGCAGGTTCGAGAAAATGATCAGTGGCATGTACTTGGGCGAAATTGTTCGTAACATCCTCATCGATTTCACCAAGCATGGGCTGCTCTTCCGTGGCCGCATCTCGGAGCGGCTCAAGACACGGGGAATCTTTGAAACCAAGTTCCTGTCTCAGATTGAGAGGTGAGAATTTAGGGCCTGGAATAGGATGGACTGTATATCCTCCTTTTCATGGACAGACAAGCTGGGATTTCCACAGTTCAGGTAAGATCAGGGTGTGGCTTACATAAAGGTCAGTTTAGTAGCTCACATGTTTGTATCTATATAGTGTTGTTTTAAAGTACGTTATGAACAGTTGGCATTTTAAGGGAAAACATATAATATTCTCATGAAAAATCACGGTAAGCTGGATGAGCCTGTGCAAAGAAGTATTGTTGGGTTTTAGACCAATTTCAAAGGTAGAAAGAAATATAGCTGCTCATAGAATGTAAATTGGAATGCACAGAGGAAGATAACCCACTGAAGCACTTATGCTTGGCAAAAGGGTTCTTCTTAACTGCTGGCTGCAGTAATAAGGCAACCAGGATTGAGTGAGGTTGGCACGTCAGGCAATGCAGAAACATGCCTTGTGGCGGCTCATTAAAGCAAAGCCTTCTTCCTCCAGTCTAATGGTGGAGAAGTCTGCTCCAAATTAGAATACTGAATTTCAGAGCCTTTTAAAAATTAATGCTGTGTCATTATTACTCTCATGCATATAGGAAAACAGGAACTGGTTGGCGTACATGAGTGGGGCCCTAGGGCATCTGCACCAGTGAATAGAATATTGTTCTAGTTTGCATGTCTGTTTATTTTCTTCTTATAGTTTTATTTACCTTTGTTTCATAAATAGTGCACAAGTAGATTTCAGACCACCCAGAGTGGGGGAGTAGAAATAGAACAGGCATTTAATGTTGGTGGGTGATGCTTGTCCTGCTGACCTGTGAACAATGAGAGACTGGACAGAAAAGGGCTTTGCAACTGAAAACTGTCGCATACGAGCATCATCACTGTCTTTGCTGTCAATATTTCCAAATAAGTGGAATACATGGACAGTGAATTTCCTTTTGTTTTGAGTGTCAGTTTTGTAGCAGCAGTGCCCTACCTTGCCTGGGCAAAGTGGCATAAGGAGCTGTTTCTTCGTGTTCTCTCTGTGAGGACCAGTGAGATGAGCACTAGTTCCTGAACTGAGTTTAAGAACGGAACCACCTCTCAGGGGCAGTGGCTTTTACCCCCAGCTCTCGGAAGGCCAGGTCCCCCAAAACCATTCCTGATGAAGGAGCCAGGCGCCGGCGTGGCAGGCCACCAGGCCCTCTAGGTATGTGACTGACCACTCACTGTCTCCTCCTGGCCCAGTGACTGCCTGGCCCTGCTGCAGGTCCGCGCCATCCTGCACCACTTAGGGCTCGAGAGCACCTGTGATGACAGCATCATTGTCAAGGAGGTGTGCACTGTGGTGGCGCGGCGGGCAGCCCAGCTCTGTGGTGCAGGCATGGCCGCCGTGGTGGACAAAATACGAGAGAACCGTGGGCTGGACACCCTCAAAGTGACAGTGGGCGTGGACGGGACCCTCTACAAGCTACATCCTCAGTGAGTGCCTGATCTCCACTCTTCCTGCCCATCTTTCTCCCTCTTTCTCACCATTCTTTCCTTGCTTTCCTTTCTCTCTCTCTTTATTTTATGGCAAATTATCAGACATTCCAAAGAGTGTATATAATATATATATTATAGTTTAAAGATTAATAACTAGAAGTAGGTCTGTGTTTTACCAGCCAGCTTGGAAGCCCCCTGTGAGCCCCTCCCAATTGCACCCTTCACTCCCCCCTACCATGAGTGAGTGCTGTGGTGATTAAGTCTATTGCTTTCTTTTCCCCCTACATATATCTACGTATGCATCTACATTGTTTAGTTTTACTTAATTTTGAACTTACCATATGACATCTTTTCTTTTGTGACTGGCTTTTCTCACACCACATTTATGGTTTTGAGATGCATCCACATTGAAGTCTGCAATCATAGTTAATTAATTTTCAAAGCTGTATAGCATACCTTTGAATGACTATACTATAATTTATTCTAATGATGAATACTTGGGTTATTTCTAGGTTTTGACTATTACAAGCAGTGCTCCTGTCAACATTCTAGTAAATGTATGCTGGAACTCTGGATCAAGATTTTTTTCTACAGTCTAGGGTAGGGGTTGGCAGATTATAGCCACAAGTATTTTTGTAACTGAAGTTTTACTGGAATACAGCCATGCCCACTTGTTTATGTGTTGTCTATGGCTGCTTTTGGCTATAACAGCAGACCATATGACCTACAGAGCTCAAAATACCTATCGTCTGGCCCTCTGTAGAAGAAGTTTTCCACCCTCACCCGTGGTATGGAAGTACTGAATTCCCTTTTCTTTTTACTGCCTTTCTCCATCTCTTCTCCCTTTTCTCCTCTCATCACTATTTCTCTTCTCCTTTCTTCCCTCACTTGCATATGTTGAATAAATTGTTTTAAAATTAGGAAGTGTCTCAGTCCCTCTCCCCTAGAAGCTCTTCAACTAAAAGTTAAAAGAATAGAGCTGTGCCCCTTGCCTGGACATGAGGTAGGATGGAGAGACTCATCGATTGAATTGTCACCTGCTGTCACCATGATTGTTTCAGGGAGCTGAGAAACTTGCCCAGAGTCTACACAGTTAGTGAAAAGACTGGACCTTGAGAAGTTCCAAGTTTCTCTTGTTGATGGTCAGTGTCATTGTGAAAATAGGAACCTCAGTCCCAAGTGAGGGTCGGAAGGGGGACAGAAGTCCAGCCACCAGCACTGGGGCTTGGTGTTAGGAGCCTCTGTTCTCAGCTCTGCAGATGGGAAGGAGCAACTTGTCCATGCTATGGTGGGGAGATGATGATGAACGGTCTCTTTCTCTAGTCCCATATCAGGAAGAATCTGTGATTTCTGTCATCTCTCAACACACCCTCCTAAGTCTGCTCCTTTTGCCTTTAATGACATTTCGGGTTAGATATGAGTCTGATGTGAGTTAATACCTCTGGAAAATAGAATATCACACATGTGGCGCTTCATCCTTCCCTCCAGAGTTGATGAACAGGTTATACATACACTGCTGCAAGGTATGCTTGTGACGTCCACGACTGTTGAACTTCTCTTTCACTGCTTAGTTTTAAGAACACAGCTTGCCAGAATCTCAGACTTTTGTCCTAGAGTTGACTCTTAGCTTCCCACTTGCCCACTGTGACATAGAATTTGGGCATGTTGCTAGTCTCTCCAAGCTTCAGTTTTCTGAAACACAATACATAGTGTTTAATACATGGTAGCTGTCATCCTCTTTCCCATCTCAATTATTCCTGGGTTTCCAGCATCACTTCTTAGGGTCCCATCTCTGAGGACACAAATCAGTTGTGACTAAGGTATTTTTTCTGTCTTCTTCCCAACTTTTCCAGCTTTGCCAAAGTCATGCATGAGACGGTGAAGGACTTGGCTCCAAAATGTGATGTGTCCTTCCTGGAGTCGGAGGATGGCAGCGGGAAGGGGGCGGCTCTCATCACTGCTGTGGCCTGCCGCATCCGAGAGGCTGGACAGCGGTAGAGCCCCTGAAATTGGAAGGACTTCCTCTGGTTTCCCTTCTTTCCTGCTTTAAATTATAACTTGATCCCCTTGTGTCAGAGACAGACCCCTTGGCTTTTCCTTGGCAGAGAGGACCTTATTGGACTGGGTTTTGTCTCTGTCTACTCACTGTAGAGTTTGGTACCCAAGGCTTAGCCCTCCTGAGATAAATACAATTGGAAGTAAGGATTTGTTCACACTTGTCACAACCATTACCATTGGTTCTCTTAAAACTTGAAAAAAAAAAATTTAACCTTTAGTAATCCCCCTGGCCAAATTCCATGTCTCTGTATAATCCTACAGGGTGGGGACACTAATGAAAAAATATGGTTGCTTCACCTTGGAGCCTGAACATGACATTTCTAGGTGGAGAGCATCCCCCAGCATGGAAGTTGATGCTATTTCTTCTCTCAGAGATCTGGGAGGTCTCCACTGACTTGAGCCTGATTCTCCCATAGACAGGGAGGGGCAGCAATGGAGGGGAAACCCATGGATAACCATGTGGCAGCCCCTCTTCAACCTCATCTTTAAGCATTTGCCTAGTGGGTTCCAGTGGATGCTATTCCTGGAATCAAAGCATCCTGAGTCTGAGCAAGCAAAACCAAAGCCAAGAGTCCTGTGAGTGGGCTTGTTGTCCCATCTCCTTGTGGGTTCACAAGTCATCCATAAGCAGTGGACCTTTGGGGGAGGGAAGACTTTTTGGTCTGTTTAAAAATTTTTTCCTGCAGAAGTGGAAGCACTGTATTTTCATTTTAATTTATATTTGAAATTTATTTAGTTCATGAAGTACATCTGCTCCTTCATTTTGACACTGTACGTAATGATCAGTTGTATGTAACGTATTTATATGTTAATTTGTTATGTCTGTAAATACACAGGGTCTCATTAGTAGAACAGTGTAGTTAAAAGATGGAAGATGAAGATTCTGATTGGTTACTAGAAATACCTCATTCATCTGCAGGAAAAGAAGGAAAGCCTCTTTAGGGTGAGCGAATGGCCAAGCAGCTCCTTGCCAGCTCCTCCTTTCCCTGCAGACTCAGAAACTTGGAAGGTGGCTGGGGACAGAGTGAAGGAGGCTGGGGCTATGGATTGAAGAAACCACACTAACTGGCTGCTCAATCTAGGGACTTTCCTGGAGCCATATTACATGAGATGTTAACAAAGGAAACAGGAATCATTTCAAATAGACTCTGCTTAGAAATCTTCATTCTTAGGGCAGTTATTAATATTTTAAACCTCTCTAACAAGATAAAGGAAGCCACCAAAAACATTTAAAAAATTGTCTAATTGTTGATAGCAAACCCAAACAAAACAAAGAATCAAACAAACAAAACTTCAGGGACAACACTTTTGGTGGATTTGTACCCTCCCAGCAAACTTCGCCTTCGGTTTGTTTTGTAAATGTTCTACAAGAGGTGTTGTCCACAGACTTGCCTACACGGACCTGTTTTTACAAGAAGTGTTTATTTCAAACTGCTTGGTGCGGGGTTGTGGGGGGTGGTGGTGAGGGGAGACATAAAACCTTCCTTACCCTGCTGTTTAGAGTGCAGTTAATTCTGAATCTGAAAGCCCACTTCTGCCCTAAAATGATCACACCCCCACACGTTAAACCTGAATACTTCATAATAAAGAGGGTATGGCCTTTTAACAATGTTGAGTAGGATACAAGGATCAAAACAGAAAAATGGAAAGACACGACTCAATAGCACCCAATTTTTGCACGTTTATCAAACTTGTACTGAGAACAGTGTCTAGATTTGTGTATCATTAAAGGACGCCCAAGAAATAGAAATGAATCTTAACTTTTAAACTTGAAAATTAGGCACCATCTATGAAATTGCACATTTTTAAAAGGTAGAGCTGTGTGTGTGGCTATTTAAGATGTGTCATTGGTTTCCAAAAAGGAAAGCTGGAAAATGCAGTTTGAATGTTTGTGTTCCCACAGTTAGGTGACAGTTCCTTGCTGACGCTGCTTTGCCCATGTAAATACGTTGACTCTCAGTCTTTGGCTGGGATGTGCTCAATAGCAGATCATCTCAAATCCTTGAGCCCTCAGTCTAGTGAAGATGTTGTCATGTACAATAAAGAACTAGTTGAATTAACTGTGTGATGTTAACTATTAATAAATTTTAACATTTTTCAAAATATTCAGTGTGTGATTCATGAGCATTTTTCAAGAGTGCAGTCATCTTTCGAGCATATTAGTACTTCCTGGCCCATCTCAGTAGTTGATGAGTGTTTTGATTTTGACTATATGTGCTTGACAGGCATGTAGCTAACACTTGGCCTTGACCCCAGGTATTTCTCACTCCAGAAACACAGTCCCAGTGGAACGGGAAGGTAGATGACTTTTCCTAGGCCGTCTTTGAGCCCCTAGATTTCAAGCACCACTGAAGAACCATGGCTGGCCCAGCAGTCTACTGTTTAAACAGTTTGACTGAGATGTAGCAGAACCCTTAGGGACTTTGGGTAGTCTCTGTATAGGCATATGTGATTCACATTCAAGATATAAAGCCCTTACTTATATGAACATCTAAAAAGCACTTGCCTCTGTCCTATCCTTACAGTCTTTCAAACCCTCTCCCTAATAAGCAAAATACAAACCTAGGAAATAAACTTCTCACAAGTTCCTAGTGATACCCACTGACTTTCACATGGCCCTGTTTGACAATAACTGAAGGGGGAGGCAGATCAAGGCTAACAGAATGCTAGAGATAGCCAGAACACAAAATTCAACCTAGCTAGTTGTAAAGGAAAAGAAATTTAAATTGGACCCTATTTTTCTGACTTCAAATTGGTGAGTTTATAGGTGCATTCTCATATACTGTTGGTGGAAATGCAAGGTACAATTATTTAGGAGGGAAATAGGCAATATCCACCAAAAAATAGTCAATATCCATGTTTTGTGTAATTTTCTAGAAATTTGTGCAGAGGAAGTACACATAGTTGGAGACCAAGATTTAGCTTTAAGGGTACTGGCGACTGTATAACTTAAAATAACGAAATAGGGGAACTCCGTACCATGGGTCTGCCTACCTTGTACCAGGGTCCAGTCAGGAAGACAATCTACTCCAGTTATTTCGAACAGATTTTAACACAGGGACTTGGTTATGCAGGTGATAGGAGAGCTGAGAAGTCCCACAGCATAGAGGAGCAGCCCAGAGGTTAGCAACATCAAAAAAACCCACTTCTATCCCAACGGCTGGGCCAGATTCTGGAAGCTGGAACCACAGTGCTGGAGTTGGAGGTGGTTAGAAATAGAACTAGAGGGTGGGAGGGCTTCCCCCTCCCACCCTCTAGTTTTCTGCAGTGTCTCCCATTGGCTGACCCTACCTGTGAGGCAGAGCAGAGCAGGGGAGGATGGGACCTGGAGCTAAATAAGTGAGGGGCATGTACCCTGTAAAACCATTACAGTGTTACTGAAGGATATTTGGTATCATAGAAAATGTTGAAATTATGCTGAAAGTATGTTACAAAACAGTATGGGGACTTAGCCCCAACCCCATTCCTCAGCAGCTCTCCCTCAGATGTCCCCACCTCTGCGACTAGGGCACCCCTGTGGGACTCTGGAGCAGGCCACTCTGCTGGGCCTGCCAGCATCATCTGAGCAGCTGCTCAGGGCAACTTTGGTAGCACCGCCCTCCTTAGGTCGCTGCTACCCCATCACAGAGTCTCGGAGAAGAGCCCTCGCTTTTCCCAATGGGGCTCCTGGGTGGACATAGACCCTTAATTCCCCATAGATTATAATACTGGACAAGATGCTCAGAAGGGAGTTTTCTCAGGTTTCTGCACTCAGAGACCCTGAAAGCCTCTGGGCCACCCATACTCACGGGTTTCCCACAGGCTTCTCCCTACTCAACTCCCATCCACCTCCTCTGTAGGGTTCCTCACCACTGGGAAGTCTATTTCCTGCACCCAGGTTGCTTCCAGCTTGGAAATAGCTTTTCCAGCCTCTGCCAGCCTGTCTTACTTTTCACTCCCTTCTTTGTTGCTTTGTTTTCATTTTTGGGGGGCACCAGGGGCAGAAGGCTAGATTACTCACACCCCGCCCCCCCTCAATTCAAGGCATTTTCTAGTCTTTGCAAGGAGTTTTCTTGCTTTTTTATTTTCTTATTGCCTTTTATTCTCTTGCCCATTCTCCACTCACAAGTGGCAACCATGTTATTGTATTGATGTGCAGCTTATTTGTGTGTCTTTTGTGCATGCTTTTTTTAAAATTAATTTTTATTGGAGTATAGTTGCTTTACAATGTTGTGTTAATTTCTACTGTACAGCAAAGTGAATCAGTTATACGTATACATATATCCCCTCTCTTTGGGATTTCCTTCCCATTTAGGTCACCACAGAGCACTGAGTAGAGTTCCCTGAGCTATACAGTAGGTTCTCATTAGTTATCTATTTTATACATAGTATCAGTAGTGTATATGTCAATCCCAATCTCCCAACTCATCCCACCCCTCCACCTTTCCCCCCTTGGTATATGTTTGTTCTCTACGTGTGTGTCTCTATTTCTGTTTTGCAAATAAGATCATCTATACCATTTTTCTGGATTCCACATATATGCTTAAATATATGATATTTGTTTTTCTCTTTCTGACTTATTTCACTCTGTATGACAGTCTCTAGGTCCAATCACATCTCTACAAATGACCCAATTTCATTCCTTTTTATGTGTGAGTAATATTCCATTGTATTATGTACCACATCTTCTTTATCCTTTCCTCTGTTGATGCTTTTTTAATTTACAAAATGCTATTGGCTAAAAATTGCTTTTTGCCTTTTTTTTTCTTTTTAAAGACTCATGGATGCTGCTATTGGGCACATCTGATTCTTTACTTCCAGTTATTGCATAAATATCCCACTGTGTGCATGCACTCTGTTTTCCCACCTGTACTTCCAGTGATGGACATGTGGATTGACTCAGCTCCAGCTACACAAACATCACTGCACTAGAGAATGGACTTGAGGATATGGGGAGGGGGAAGGGTAAGATGTGACAAAGTGAGAGAGTGGCATGGACATATATACACTACCAAACGTAAAATAGATAGCTGGTGGGAAGCAACCGCATAGCACAGGGAGATCAGCTCTGTGCTTTGTGACCACCTAGAGGGGTGGGAGGGAGGGAGATGCAAGAGGGAAGAGCTATGGGAACATATGTATATGTATAACTGATTCACTTTGTTATAAAGCAGAAACTAACACACCATTGTAAAGCAATTATACTCTAATAAAGATGTTAAAAAAAATCGCTGCAACAAGCATCCTTGCACATTAATCATCTTTGTAATTATCTCTCTGGGCATGTACCCACCCAGGAGCAGGAGAGCTGGAGCATAGGTTGTGCTTTTGCTTAATTTGACCCTCTCCTGCCAAGTTACTCTCCCGAAAGTCTGCCCCCAGCCACTAATCCCACCAGCAGCGAATTGTCACAACACTTGGCATTATCCTGTTTTCTACTTTTTATTAATGTGCTTAAAATGAGTTTGTATGATTGTTTTAATTTACGTTTCTCCACTATGACTTTGAGCATCTCTTTTTATGTTTCCTTCAGTTAATTGCCTGTTTGTATTCTTTGCTGATTTTTCAACCAGGGTTCTTTGTTTTCTCTTTCTGATTTGCTGGAAACCCTTATTTAATCTAGACGATCAGTCCTTTGTTGGCTTCAGGTATTGTATCTTCTCCTAATCTGTCAATTTAGTCCACAACATCCTTTGTTGACTAGGAATACTTTCTTTTGCTATAACCAAATCCAACAATTCTTTTTGCTTTATGTTTTGTACTTTTGACCTTTCTTGCCCTTAGCCCATTAACACTGTCTTCTATTAATTTTATTAATAGTTTTACTTTTTATTTTAAAGGGTTAATGTAAAATCGTTAGGGAGTCCATCTTTCTATGTAGTATCAGGTAGAGTACAGTTTTTTTTTTTCTCATGTTATTAGTGAGTCTGCCCTTTCCCACTGATTTGTGACCCCTCTTCTGAAATATATTAAGTTCCCAAGGGTCTGTTTCTGAGTACTTCTTTCTGCCCCATTGATTGTTTTCATTTGTTCTGGAAACACTAACAGACTGTTTCTATTACCACGACTTTCTAGTGTGCCTTAATATCTAGCAGGGCAAGTCTCCCCTCTTTTCTTTTTCATATTTGTGCTATTCATGGTTGGTCCTTTATTCCTCCATGTAAATTTTAGAATAAGTTTATCATATATCTGAAAAAAAATCAGCTTAAATTTTGGTTAGAGTTGCAAAAAAATTACTGATTTGGGAGGTAGAATTGACCTTTCGAATGTTTACAAGAACGTTACAAGATTATGTGTATTATAATCTTTTCTGCTTTTCTCAGAGTTTCAAAGTTTTCTTTATAGAGGTTTTGTGAATTCTTTAAGTTAATACCCAGACAGTTTATACTTGTGCACAATCCTTGATTTTTATTATATTTTCTTGTTGATTATTACAGGGATTCTTGGCCTTGGCACTGTTAAGATTTGGGGCTGGATGTGAGGGCTTTGGGGCTTTGTTGTGAGGGCTGTCCTGTGCATTGTAGGATGTTAGCACCATTCCTGTCTTACACCATCAGATGCCCGTAGCAGCCCTTCCCTTCAATGTCTGAAAATGTCTTCAGACATTGCCAAAAGTCCTGTGGGAGGGGGATACCCACATAAAACACTGAACCCAATATTTTGTCCCAAGTAGTGTATGGGACATGTTTAATTATTTATTTCTTATCTAAAATTCAAATTAAACTGGGTATCCTTTCAAATGTTATTTGTCCAATTTATCAATCCTATCTGAGAGGCAAAACCACTCCTTGTTGGGAAGCACTGGTGTAGAGAAAAGTTAGCAATTTGTGTATGTTGATCTTATTTCTGATAAACTTGCAGTAGGTTATTGCAGTAGGTTATTTATTCTGTTGTTTTTTTCTATGTAGATTACCATATTTTTAAATAAATAATTTGTTTTGTTTTTCCCTTCAATTGCTAAAACTTTTTGTTTTCTTTTCTTACCACATTGATTAGGATCTCTAGCACTGCTATACAGTAGCAGTAATAGTACACTTTTTAAAAAAATTATTTTTCATTTACTTATTTATTTTTATTTTTGGCTGTGTCGGGTCTTAGTTGTGGCACACGGGATTTTTGCTGCCGCATGCAGGCTCTTTGCTGTGGCGCATGGGCTCCTCTCTAGTTGTGTTGCACGGGCTTCTCTCTAGTTGTGGCATGTGGGTTTTCCTTTCTCTAGTTGTGCCACATGGACTCCAGAGCGCGTGGGCTCTGTAGTTTGCAGCAAGCGGGCTCTCTAGTTGAGGCACACAGGCTCAGTAGTTGTGGTGCGCAGGTTTAGTTGCCCTGCGGCATGTGGATCTTATTCCCCTACCAGGGATGGAACCCACGTCCCCTGCATTGCAGGGTGGATTCTTTACCACTGGACCAGCAAGGAAGTCCCAGTAGTACATTTTTGTCTCCTTCCCAATCTTAAAAGAAACGTGCCTAAATTTTGTCCGTTGAGAAAAATGTTTGATGTCGGTTTTAGGGTACCAATTTAAGGAACTTCTTTTTTCTATTCCTAGTTTGCTAAGATTTTTTTAAATTATAAAATCTTAAGCAGATGTTGTACAACATTAAAGGCTTTTTCTGCATCTATTGAAAGAGATGCATGTTTTTTCTCCTTTAGGCTTTACTGTAATGAATAGCATCGATGCATTCTCTGGAAAATCTTCCTTTATTGCTGGGATAAATAATATCTTTTAGTACATTGTTGGATTAGTTCACCTGGTATTTTATTTTTTGCATTCTCATTCATAAGTGAATTATTTTTTGCATTCTCATTCATAAGTGAAATGAGGCTATCTTTTTTTCTTTTGTATTGTCCTGATCTGCTTTTAAATAAAAATTACATAACTTCACAAAAAAGGCTGAGCAGTTTTCTCTCTTTTTTAATTTACATATGTGAAAGTATACAGAATAGATTACTGAATCCTCTGTGTTTCAATAGTTATTAACTCATGGCCAGTCTTATTTGGTCTATAGCCCCATGCTCATCTCCTCATATTATTTTGAAGCAAACCTCAGACATTTTATCATGACCACTACAAATGCTCCGGTATAAAGATAAGAACCCTCTTTTTCCAACCTATCCACAATGTCATCACCTCCTCCCCAAATACTCATAATTCCTCAATGTCAAGAAACACCTAGTCAGTTTTTAGACTTCCAGTTGTCTCATAAATGTCAATACAATTTTTAAAAATAAGAATCCAAACAAAATCTACATGTTGTGCTTGGTCACCTGTCTTCTAATCTCTCATAGCCTTCTGCTCCCTTCCAACTCTGTTTTCCTCTCTTCTGAAGAAATCACATTGTCTAGAGTTTCCCGTGATTGCATCTTTAGTTTGGCAT
The DNA here is from genome assembly GCF_949987535.1 of Balaenoptera acutorostrata. Lineage (NCBI taxonomy): Eukaryota > Metazoa > Chordata > Mammalia > Artiodactyla > Balaenopteridae > Balaenoptera > Balaenoptera acutorostrata. The sequence goes on along the minus strand of NC_080075.1, from coordinate 28,179,273 downwards.
GTTCCCCTGTCCTCTGTATTCCTGTAAATTGGTAGTTTAATCTCAATTCTTGATCAAATATATTGATAGATTTAGTATTTTAGCAAGACTACTTCAGAGTGGTTCTTGCATTATTCTTTTATTTTTATGTGTCTGTAATTATTCCCCTTTTATTGTATATTTGCATATTTCAATGTTTAATGTCCCTTTCTCACCCCTTTTCTTGATCAATCTTGCCAGAATTTTATTTCATTAATCTTTCCAAAGAATTAGCTTATGAATTTTGTTATTTTTTTTGTTTTTTTCTCCTTCATTTATTTTTCACCCTATTTTTTTCCTTCTTGTTTCTTGAGCTTGCTTTGTTGCTCCTTTTTCAGCTTCTTAAGTGAACTGTTTAGCTTATATTTGAAGTTATAAATTCCCCTCCATCTACTGTTTTAAGTCCCACAAATTTTAATACATTGCCATTTCACTGGAATTCTAAGTAATTAATGTGGTATATGCTTTTTTTTTCACCTTATGAAATTCAATACTCTCTTATTTAGTTTCCAGTAATTTTTTTTTTTTTTTCAGTCTGCATTGGGTCTTTGTTGCTACGTGCAAGCTTTCTCTAGTTGCGGTGAGCGGGGGCTACTCTTCGTTGCGGTGCATGGTCTTCTCATTGCAGTGGCTTCTCTTGTTGCAGAGCGCAGGCTTTAGGTGCGTGGGCTGCAGTAGTTGTAGCATGCAGGCTTCAGCAGTTACGGCACGTGGCCTCAGTAGTTGCGGCTCATGGGCTTAGTTGCTCCATGGCATGTGGGATCTTCCCAGACCAGGGCTCAAACCCGTGTCCCCTGCATTGGCAGGCAGATTCTTAACCACTGTGCCACCAGGGAAGTCTCCAGTAATATGTTTTTTAAACTATCTTTTTGTTATTCATTTCTAATTTTTTTGCATTATGGTCTGAGAACATGGTCTGTTTGATATTCAATCTTTGGAATTTGTCAAGTCTTCCTTTGTGGCCTAGTATATGGGCAATGCTGTAACCCTTCTAGAGGTGTCTAAAAGCTCTGTATTTCTTTGGTATAGTGCATAAAATTAGGCAAAGAGAGAGAGGCACAAGCACAGAGACAGAGTGACTGTGGATAATTTCTAGATGATTAACATAAGTTACTTCTGGGTTTCTTTGTGGTAAATTATAGGTGGCCTTTGTTTTCTTCCTGGACAGCGGTTTTTGTTTGTCTGTTTCCTAATATTCTTGAAATCAATGTCAAAGATTTCACGTGACACTCACTGCCCTAGGTTGGTAAGAGCATTGGTATGGACAAAGGATGACATTTGCCACTGTAGATTGTGTGGATGACTCATCTACCTTTCCTGGCCTGCCATCCTGCTCTGTAAAAAGAGGGGATTTAAGCTCCTCACCCAGCTTGAACATTTGTGTTCTGTTATTTGTAAGCTCCGTCTGCTGCTGGTGTGGTTACAAGAAAATCCTAGCACCTTGGCGGTCATCCAGGCTCAGGTACAATCACCATAGGAAACCTCACAAAACAGGCCCTCAGGGTCCCACCCACAGGCAGTGGGGGCGGGGAGGAGGCCTTCCTCTCTGCATTATCAGGAGATGATGTGACCTTTTGCCTTCTATCATTTAGTGATAAACACGTTTCTTTCTCCCATGATGGTCTCTGTTCTCCAGGCTGCAAAACCATTTCCAGGGAATGCAGGCATGAATGGTGCCAATTGGATCGTGGAAATAAACAGGAATCAGTACCCTTGGCAGTGCTGGGACTTCAGGTCCGCTGAGAGACAAATGTGTACTCTTTGTTTTATTAAATGTTTTCCTTCTTAATAAGCAGTGGGAAATGCCAGAACAATCTGCAGCTGCTTGCTGACCCTGGGGACTGGGAAGGGCGTATTTCTGAGACTATTTTTGGTTTACTCAGTCATGCCAGAAATATCCTCATCTTGGGGGTGCCAGAATTGCCCCAGGGGACCAGCTCTGCCTTCTATCTGGGTGGGACCAAGCAGGACCAAGTGACGCTTTCCTTGGCGACTTTCTACAAATTTCCAGGCCTCAGATGTTGCCATAAGGCCATTTCCCCATGCTCCATAGAGCAAAAACATCTGGCAAGTGACCTTTGTACATTTGTATTATTTAATTTATATACATTATGCAGAAGCAAGTATGAATTTTCTTCACAACATTTGGATGCAAGAAATGTCACAGTACTGAAATTAGCTCTGAGCCCTCCCTCACCAAGAGAATGAGATGTCCAATGTCAAGTATTATTGGGGTGCTTTTCCCCTCCCAAGGATGGAGCAGGAATCCCTGGGAGGGGCACAGTCCAGTGGCACCTGAGAAAGGCCTCTAGTCTTTAAGCACACTGTGGTCCCCTGGCTTTCTGAGCCAGCCCAGCCTGTTGGAGAGGCCCTGCTACTTGGAGCCTGCCACAGCCCCTGCCCAGGAACACATCCCATCTCGCACCAGATGCTGCCCAGACCCTGCTGAACAGATGGCAGCCCTGGAGGCCATACTGGCACCCCATGCCTGGGCTGTCAGGAACCCTGCCTCGGATACACCCTGTGTGGTTGGCTGTGGGGGCATATGGGAACGGCCCCCGCTGTGGGAACCATCCCACCATTCTCTTCCTGATGATCCCTGTCCCAAAATTCCTCTTTGGGTCTCTGATTCACTTTCAAGACTGGAAGCTGCTCCAGCCTTAGGCACTGGATGGATATATTTTATTTAGATTCCCCCCAAACAAGCAGATTGTTTTAAAATTGTGTGTGTTTCCTTTGCTTCCTACATTATAGACAAGATTTCAAAGGAGGAGGGGATGGAGAAGGGAAGAGGGAGGAAGAAGTTGCTAAGAAGGCTTGTCCACTCCTGGTGAAAGTAGTGAGGTATAGAGAGAATGGGCAGAGGGCTTTGTCTGCCATGTGTGTTCAGGGCACTGTGCAGCCGCTCACTCCACCGTCAACTCTAGTACCTCTGGGTTCCCATTTTGCATATCCCCATCCTGCATAGGTGCCCCCAAAAGCACCCATCTACAGCTAGAGAGGGCTGAATATCTTAAAGAGATGGCCAGACTTTCCAAGGCAGGTGGTTCAGTGGTGTACTGTAAATCAATAATAACTCAGTAGTCAGTTAGGTTTATTGTAAATCAATAATTTAGATTTCCCACCTGAATGCTGTAGTGGGAGCAGAGAGCAGGCTGGCTCTGAAGAAGTGCACTCTGTGAAACTCGCGCCTGGGTAGCCTAGCCTCTCACTGAGGTGCTTGGGGCCTCGCCTGGCTTTGTTTCGAATACAGAGACTTTCAAGTTCTCTTCCCTCTGTGTTTATGGAAACCCTAGAGTTCTTATTTTTCTCCTGCTCACACTGTTTCTTTCGCCTTTATAACATTGTCTCTTCTGGCTCTCTAGAATAAATTTTTTTTTGCTGATGATTCAATGCTGAATCCTGACTTAACTGTAAATTGGATGAGGGATACTTTTGCAGAAGGCTAGGAAAGGACATTTAATCAGAGTGTGGAACGGGGAGAGCTATATAATATTTCCCACTGGCAACACCTCACTAGGCAGAGTGAGGTCAGGAATCAATACCACCCCCATCAAAAGCTAAAGGAGAGGCCTCCAGGCCTCTCACTGCACAAGTCCACTGTCGCTGGGCAGAGCCTGGCCCAAATAGGCAGAGCAAAATCTTCTGTCCACTAGCTCCAGCATCCACCCTGCATAGGGTCAGTGGGAAAGCACACCTCACATGACAACTCTGATTTCATCAGTCAGTGTTGCAAACATTATTTTCCTAGAGTTCTTTTCTCTTTTATAACCCCAACATCTTCAGACTGCCCGGAACTTTCTTTCTCTGATCTAATCATTCACTCCTTCCTCCTCTCAACCCTTCCTCTAGGCCCCCTGGAACTCCACAACCAGTAAGATACTCCAGAGGCCCAACCTCATATCCAGATGTTCCCTCTCCCTCTTGCCTCAACTCACTCATTCATTCAGTCATTCAACACCCAGATTAGAGAACCTTCAGGGGATATGCAATGTCTGCAGTTGAAACTTGATTTAGTAACTCAGTCTCATATCTAAAACTAATGGGCTTTGTGGTAGTTGTGATAATATTATATTTTATAGCTCATGTAATCATCTTTCTAGACCCTGCCTCTTCTTATGGAGTAAATGAACGCACACAACAGGCATTACTCCTTGCCTTGAGTGTGGGGCTGTGAAACTTTTCAGATGTATCATTCTTGGTTATATAATAATCAAAATACAGTGATATTTTGAAACACTTGGCAAAAAATTTCATTTATCCAGGAGGATAGCTGTCACTGATAAGGAAAGCCTTCGGGCAGTCAATACAAATGCAGTAGGGTATCGCTGGAAGCCAGGTACTTTTCATATGCCATATGCCATTCCATTTATTCCTGTCAACCACACTGCCTTCACCCTGCCCCCACAAATTATAGCAGAAGTGATTTGCCTAAATTGAGCTCTGTTATAGAGGGATGCTCTGTCTGAGGATTATCTCCAGTCTCTCAGCATGATTTTTAAAAACTGGATAAATGGATACAAGAAAGAATGAAGGACAGATAACAGCCCTATAGCAAATAGAAGGGTGATAAACAAAAGTCAAAAACTCAGGCACATGGACACAACAAAGCAAAGGACTTTAAGACACTTTGGAGGGGAGGGGTGGCAAGCAGCTCCACTTTATATAGCTCACTAGGTTCTGAACTTATCCTTATACTAAATTAAGGTGGAAAATGTGCCACTAAATAATGAAAATTACAAAGAATCAAAAGAAGTGAGATTATTATTGATGTACTCTGTTTAAGAAAACAAGAACATAAAGAAAGAAAACAAGAGCATACGTTTTGACATTAAGAACATTTTTAAAAAAGATTATTAAATTAAAGATATTTTACCTTTTAATCCTGTCAATAAATGTAGCCACTTTCCCCTATATTTTAAAAATAAATAACATAAATACCATTTAATACATGAAAAAATTATATATTTTATAAATTATATGAGAAAGCTACTTTATGAAGAGGAAGATAAAAAGGTTTTGTACAAGCATATTCCCTTTATCTCCATGAATATAAAGACTAAATTATAAAACTTATTGATAGACAGAAATCATACAACTCTATTGAGTTCTATAATGCAGTTTCCCCATAGCATAATACTAACTAGAGACAATGTATACAATGCATTGTCTGCACCAGACACTCAATTATGGAATATGATCTTCATTCTGAATTCAGCTCCAATGGTAATGCATAATCTCTAATTATTTTTTGTTTCATGGACCACTAAGGAAAGTACCAAATTCTGAATTCTAAAATATTCATTTTAGCAATTTTACTTTCTTGAGACAAATCGTGATCACTCTTTTCTCTTCATTTTGAAATGAGGTCAAGTCATGTTTATAATAATGGGAATAAAAATATGGAATATAATATGGAATAAAAGTGAAAATATAGGGGAAAAAAAGACCTTACAAATCATTGTAAGGCTGTTGGAACTTGCTCCAAGTGAAATGAGAAGTCATTGGAAATGGTTTTGAGCACAGTAATGCCAAGAGCTGAATTATGTTTTTAAAAAGAACACATTTTCTGCCATGTAGAGAATAGGCAGACACAGAAAAAACAGTTATGAGGCTATTGAAATAAATCAGGTGAGAGATGATAGACCAGGCAGGCAGCAGTGCCAGAGGTGAGAAGCTGTCAGAATCTGGATGCGTTTTGAAGATAAAGTCAATAGATTTGGTAGTAGAATAGATAGGGAATGTGAAGGAAAGAGAGGATCAAAGCTGACTCAAGGTTTTTGGCCTAAGTAACAGGAAGAATGGAGTTGTCATCCACTGAGATGGGGAAAGCACTAGGAGAGGGGCAGGTTTTGAGGAGAAAAGAGATCTATTTTGAACCAACTCAAGAGCAACAGTCACCCTAGCACCCAGATTATGGTCTTCAAACATCATGTCCCAGGTTTGCTGATCCCAGATCAGGGGCAGGAAATGCAGATGATCCTGGGGCATCTTGAAATATCAGGTAGCAAGGAAGTTATCAAAGACAATTATGATCCTGGCAGAAGGACTAAACCACTTGCTAAAGATGTGATAATGGGAGCATCAATAAGGATCAAACTGCAATGGATTTAAACATCATCAAAGATGTTTAAAACAAAGATGTTTATAATGATATGAAAATTGTTCTGTTAATTTGTTTGTGTTGGAGAATGTTAGGGAACCAACCCATTATTCTGAAAAGTGGTTAATAAAAGGAAAGAATCAAGCGTTTATCCTGCTTTTCCTATATAAACTATACCTCAGGGTAACAAAATAGTAGATGAGGGTAAGTTTCTCTTCACAGAAGTATCCCAGCTAATGAATGAAAAAGAATGATAGAATTTGAATATCACCATCTGACAATATTAATGAGGTATTAGGCCCAGGCAATGAGCATAAACTGCTCTGAATATGACAAAAAGAGAGAGAAGCAGACATTGTGTGCCTCCTGATGGAAGGCTGAACCTCCACGTCTAGAATCCAAATATCAATTTGCAGGTAATACAGAAGAGTGTGGGACATGTTAAACTAAACCATGGGGTGCATTCAGCAAAATCCAAAATGAGGAAAACTCTGTGGAAGAAATGGCCTTGTTTCAACAAGTAAGTTGAAAAGAAAAAAGACAAGAAGAAGAACCTGTAGATTAAAAAAGACTTAAAATATATATCAAAAAATCACAAGGCAGCTTCAAGATGGTGGAGGAGTGAGACGTGGAGATCCCCTTCCTCCCCACAAATACATCAGAAATACATCTACATGTGGAACAACTCCTACTGAACACCTATTGAACGCTGGCAGAAGACCTCAGACATCCCAAAAGGCAAGAAACTCCCCACGTACCTGGGTAGGGCAAAAGAAAAAAGAGAAAACAGAGACAAAAGAACAGGGAGGCGACCGGCACCTCTGGGAGGGAGCTGTGAAGGAGGAAAGGTTTCCACACACTAGGAAGCCCCTTTGCAGGCGGAGACCGGGTGGGGGTGGAGGGTGGAAGCTTCGGAGCCACGGAGGAGAGCACAGAAACAAGGGTGCAGAGGGTAAAGTGGAGAGATTCCCACACAGAGGATCGGTGCCGACAGCACTCACCAGCCTGAGAGGGTTGTTTGCTCACGCGCCAGGGCGGGCGGGGGCTGGGAGCTGAGGCTCTGGCTTCGGAGGTCAGGTCCCAGGGAGAGGACTGGGGTTGGCTGTGTGAACACAGCCTGAAGGGGGCTAGTGCACCACAGTTAGCTGGGAGGGAGTTCAGGAAAAAGTCCGGAACTGACTAAGAGGCAAGAGACCATTGTTTCAGGGTGCACGAGGAGAGGGGATTCAGAGCACCGCCTAAACGAGCTCCAGAGACGGGTGCGAGCTGCGACTATCAGCGCGGACACCAGAGACGGGCATGAGATGCTAAGACTGCTGCTGCAGCCACCAAGAAGCCTGTGTGCAAGCACAGGTCACTATCCACATCTCCCCTCCTGGGAGCCTGTGCAGCCTGCCACTGCCAGGGTCCTGTGATCCAGGGACAACTTCCCCGGGAGAACACACAGCACACCTTAGGCTGTTGCAACGTCAGGCCAGCCTCTGCCTCTGCAGGCTCGCCCCGCATTCTGTACCCCTCCCTCTCCCCCAACTGAGTGAGCCAGAACCCCTAATCAGCTGCTACTTTAACCCCGTCCTGTCTGAGTGAAAAACAGACACCCTCAGGCGACTTACACGCAGAGGCTGGACCGGATCCAAAGCTGAACCCCGGGAGCTGTGCGAACAAAGAAGAGAAAGGGAAATCTCTCCCAGCAGCCTCAGGAGCAGTGGATTAAATCTCCACAATCAACTTGATGTACCCTACATGTGTGGAATACCTGAATAGACAACGAATCATCCCAAAATTGAGACGGTGGACTTTGGGAGCAACCATACATATATATTTTTCCTTTTTCTCTTTTTGTGAGTGTGTATGTCTATGCTTCTTTGTGTGATTTTGTCTGTACAGCTTTGCTTTTACCATTTGTCCTAGGGTTCTGTCTGTCCATTTTTTTTTTTTTTTTTTTTTTTAGTATAGTTTTTAGACCTTGTTACCATTGGTGGATTTGTTTTTTGGTTTGGTTGCTCTCTTCTTTCTTTCTTTTGTCTTTTTTTCTTTTTTTTATTACTTCTAAAATTTTTTTATTTTTAATAATTATTTTTTATTTTAAGGACTTTATTTCTATTTATTTTATTTTTTTTCTTTCCTTCTTTCTTTCTTTTTTTCTCCCTTTTCTTCTGAGTTGTGTGGCTGACAGGGTCTTGGTGCTCTGGCCGGGTGTCAGACCTGTGCCTCTGAGGTGGGAGAGCCGAGATCAGGGCATTGGTCCACCAGAGACCTCCTGGCTTCATGGAATATCAAATGGTGAAGCTATCCCAGAGATCTCCATCTCAACACGAAGACCCAGCTCCACTCAACGACCAGCAAGCTACAGTGCTGGACACCCTATGCCAAACACCTAGAAAGACAGGAACACAACTCCATCCATTAGCAGAGAGGCTGCTAAAATCATAATAAGGTCACAGAAACCCCGAAACGCACCACCAGAGGCTGTCCTGCCCACCAGAAACACAAGATCCACCTTCATCCACCAGAACACAGGCACCAGTCCACTCCACCTGGAAACCTACACAACCCACTAAGGCAACATTAGCCACTGCAGGCAGACACCAAAAAAAACGGGAACTATGGACCTGCAGCCTGCAAGAAGCAGACCCCAAACACAGTAAGTTAAGCAAAATGAGAAGACAGAGAAACACACAGCAGATGAAGGAGCAAGATAAAAACTCACCAGAACAAACAAACAAAGAGGGAATAGGCAGGCTACCTGAAAAAGAATTCAGAGTAATGATAGTAAAGATGATCCAAAATCTTGGAAATAGAATGGAGAAAATATAAGAAACTTTTAACAAGGACCTAGAAGAACTAAAGAGCAAACAACCAATGATGAACAACACAATCAATGAAACTAAAAATTCTCTAGAAGGAATCAATAGCAGAATAACTGAGGCAGAAGAACGGATAAGTGACCTGGAAGATAAAATAGTGCAAATAACTACTGCAGAGCATAATAAAGAATAAAGAATGAAAAGAATTGAGGACAGTCTCAGAGACCTCTGGGACAACATTAAATGCACAAACATTTGAATGATAGGGGTCCCAGAAGAAGAAGAGAAAAAGAAAGGGACTCAGAAAATATTTGAAGAGATTCTAGTTGAAAATTTCCCTAATATGGGAAAGGAAATAGTCAATCAAGTCCAGGAAGCACAGAGAGTCCCATACAGGATACATACAAGGAGAAACACGACAAGACACATATTAATCAATCTAACAAAAATTAAATACAAGGAAAAAAGTATTAAAAGCAGCAAGGGAAAAACAACAAATAACACACAAGGGAATCCCCATAAGGTTAACAGCTGATCTTTCAGCAGAAACTCTGCAAGCCAGAAGGGAGGGGCAGGACATATTTAAAGTGATGAAAGAGAAAAACCTACAACCAAGATTACACTACCCAGCAAAGATCTCATTCAAATTCAACCGAGAAATTAAAACCTTTACAGACAAGCAAAAGCTAAGAGAATTCAGCACCACCAAACCAGCTTTACAACAAATGCTAAAGGAAATTCTCTAGGCAGGAAACACAAGAGAAAGAAAAGACCTACAATAACAAACCCCAAACAATTAAGAAAATGGTAGTAGGAACATACATATCAATAATTACCTGAAATGTAAATGGATTAAATGCTCCAACCAAAAGACATAGACTGGCTGAATGGATACAAAAGCATGACCCATATATATGCTGTGTACAAGAGACCCACTTCAGACCTAGGGACACATACAGACGGAAAGTGAGGGAATGGGAAAACATATTCCATGCAAATGGAAATCAAAAGAAACCTGGAGTAGCAATTCTCATATCAGACAAAATAGATTTTAAAACAATGACTATTAAAGGAGACAAAGAAGGACACTACCTAATGATCAAGGGATCAATCCAAGAAGAAGATATAACAATTGTAAATATTTATGCACCCAGCATAGGAGCACTCCAATACATAAGGCAAGTGCTAACAGCCATAAAAGGGGAAATCGACAGTAACAAAATCAGAGTAGGGGACTTTAACACCCCTCTTTCACCAATGGACAGATTATCCAAAATGAAAATAAATAAGGAATCATAAGCTTTAAATGATACATTAAACAAGATGGACTTAATTGGTGTTTATAGGACACTCCATCCAAAAACAACAGAATACACTTGCTTCTCAAGTGCTCATGGAACATTCTCCAGGATAGATCATATCTTGGGTCACAAATCAAGCCTTGGTAAATTTAAGAAAACTGAAATCATATCAAGTATATTTTCTGACCACGACACTATGATACTAGACATCAATTACAGGAAAAAATCTGTAAAAAATACAAACACATGGAGGCTAAACAATACACTACTTAATAACCAGGAGATCACTGAATAAATCAAAGAGGAAATCAAAAAATACCTAGAGACAAATGACAATGAAAACACGACGACCCAAAATCTATGGGATGCAGCAAAAGCAGGTCTAAGAGGGAAGTTTATAGCAATACAATCCTACCTCAAGAAACAAGAAACATCTCAAATAAAAAACCTAACCTTACACGTAAAGCAATTAGAGAAAAAAGAACAAAAAACCCCCAAAGTTAGCAGAAGGAAAGAAATCATAAAGATCATATCAGAAATAAATGAAAAAGTAATGAAGGAAATAATAGCAAAGATCAACAAAACTAAAAGCTGGTTCTTTGAGAAGATAAACAAAATTGATAAAGCATTAGCCAGACTCATCAAGAAAAAAAGGGAGAAGACTGAAATCCATAGAAACAGAAATGAAAATGGAGAAGTAACAACTGAAACTGCAGAAATACAAAGGATCATGAGAGATTACTACAAGTAGCACTATGCCAATAAAATGGACAACCTGGAAGAAATGGACAAATTCGTAGAAAAGCACAACCCTCCGAGACTGAACCAGGAAGATATAGAAAATATAAACAGACCAATCATGAGCACTGAAATTGAGACTGTGATTAAAAATCTTCCAACAAACAAAAACCCAGGACCAGATGGATTCACAGACGAATTCTATCAAACATTTAGAGAACAGCTAACACCTTTCCTTCTCAAACTCTTCCAAAATATAGCAGATGGAGGAACACTCCCAAACTCATTCTACGAGGCTACCATCACCCTGATACCAAAACCAGACAAAGATGTCACAAAGAAAGAAAACTACAGGCCTATACCACTGATGAACACAGATGCAAAAATCCTCAACAAAATACTAGCACACAGAACCCAACAACACATTAAAAAGATCATACACAGTGATCAAGTGGGATTTAACCCAGGGATGCAAGGATTCTTCAATATATGAAAATCAATCAATGTGATTCACCATATTAACACACTGAAGAATAAAAACCATATGATCAACTCAATTGATGCAGAAAAAGCTTTTGACAAAATTCAACACCGATTTATGATAAATACTCTACAAAAAGTGGGCATAGAGGGAACCTACCTCAACATAATAGAGGCCATATATGATAAATCCACAGCAAACATCATTCTCAATGATTGAAAGCTGAAAGCATTTCCTCTAAGATCAGGAACAAGACAAGGATGTCCACTCTTGCCACTATTATTCAACATAGTTTTGGAAGTCCTAGCCACAGCAATCAGAGAAGAAAAAGAAATAAAAGGAATACAAATTGGAAAAGAAGTAGTAAAACTGTCACTGTTTGCATATGACATGATACTATACATAGAGAATCCTAAAGATGCCACCAGAAAATTACTAGAGCTGATCAATAAATTTGGTTAAGTTGCAGAATACAAATTTATTACACAGAAATCTCTTGCATTCCTATACACTAATGATGAAAAATCTGAAAGAGAAATTAAGGAAACACTCCCATTTACCAATGCAACAACAACAACAAAATACCTAGGAATAAACTTACTTAGGGAGACAAAAGACCTTCATTGAGAAATCTATAAGACACTGATGAAAGAAATTAAAGATGATACAAACAGATGGAGAGATATACCATGATCTTGGATTGGAAGAATCAATATTGTGAAAATGACTATACTACCCAAAGCAATCTACAGATTCAATGCAATCCCTATCAAACTACCAATGGCAATTTTTACAGAAGTAGAACTAAAAATTTTAAAATTTATTGGAAACACAAAAGACCCTGAATAACCAAAGTAATCTTGAGAAAGAAAAACAGAGCTGGAGGAATCAGGCTCCCAGACATCAGACTATACTACAAAGCTACAGTCATCAAAATAGTATGGTACTGATCCCAAAACAGGAATATAGATCAATGGAACAGGATAGAAAGCCCAGAGATAAACCCACGCACATATGGTTAACTAATCAATGACAAAGGAGGCAAGGATATACAATGGAGAAAAGACAGCCTATTCAATAGGTGGTGCTGGGAAAACTGGACAACTACATGTAAAAGAATGAAATTAGAACACTCCCTAACACCATACACAAAAATAAACTCAAAATGGATTAAACACCTAAATGTAAGGCCAGACACTATCAAACTCTTAGAGGAAAACATAGGCAGAACACTCTATGACATAAATCACAGCAAGATCCTTTTTGACCCACCTCCTAGAGAAATGGAAATAAAACCAAAAATGAACAAATGGGACCTAATGATACTTAAAAGCTTTTGCACAGCAAAGGAAACCATAAAGAAGATGAAAAGACAACCCTCAGAATGGGAGAAAATATTTGCAAATGAAGCAACTGACAAAGGACTAATCTCCAAAATTTACAAGCAGCTCATGCAGCTCAATATCAAAAAAACAAACAACCCAATCGAAATATGGGCAGAGGCCCTGATAGACATTTCTCCAAAGAAGATATTCAGATAGCCAGCAAAGACATAAAAGAATGCTCAACATTACTAATCATTAGAGTAGTGCAAATCAAAACTACAATGAGGGAGCACCTCACCCCAGTCAGAATGGCCATCATCAAAAAATCTACAAACAATAAATGTGGTGGAGAGGGTGTGGAGAAAAGGGAATCCTCTTGCACTGTTGGTGGGAATGTAAGTTGATACAGCCACTCTGGAGAACAGTATGGAGTTTCCTTAAAAAACTAAAAATAGAATTACCATACTACCCAGCAATCCCACTACTGGGCATATACCCTGAGAAAACCATAATTCAAAAAGAGTCATGTACCACAATGTTCATTGCAGCTCCATTTACAATAGCCAGGACATGGAAGCAACTTAAGTGTCCATCAACAGATGAATGGATAAAGAAGATGTGGCACATATATACAATGGAATGTTACTCAGCCATAAAAAGAAACGAAATTGAGTTATTTGTAATGAGTTGGATGGACCTAGAGACTGTCATACAGAGTGAAGTAAGTCAGAAAGAGAAAAACAAATACCGTATTGTAACACATATATGTAGAATAAAAAAAATTGGTTCTGAAGAACCTAGGGGCAGGACAGAAATAAAGACGCAGATGTAGAGAATGGACTTGAGGACACGGGGAGAGGGAAGTGTAAGTTGAGACAAAGTGAGAGAGTGGCATGGACTTATATATACTACTAAATGTAAAATAGCTAGTGGGAAGCAGCCGCATAGCACAGGGAGATCAGCTCGGTGCTTTGCGACCACCTAGAGGGGTGGGATAGGGAGGGTGGGAGGGAGACGCAAGAGGGAGGATATATGGGGATATATGTTTATGCATAGCTGATTCACTTTGTTATAAAGCAGAAACTCTCACACCATTGTAAAGCAATTATACTCCAATAAAGATGTTTAAAAAAATCACACTGTGTAGGTTTTATTTGGATCCTGATTCAAACAATCTTACGGAAAAAATTGAGTGTATTGGAAATGTGAATACTGACTGGCTATGACATTAAGAAATTGTTATTTCCTATGACTGCCTATTGGTAAGATGATCGTGTTGAAAAATGAGGCCTTATCTTTTAGAGATAAACACTGAAATAGGCACAGTTGAAATGATGCAATGTCTATGTCTGGGATTGGCTTCAAAATAATACAGGGCTGGAGGGAAGAGAAACAAGATTGGCCACAAGTTAGTAATGGTTGAACCTCTGTGATGGGTGCATGGGGATTTGTTATACCAGTCCGTCTACCTACTTTTGTGGATGTTTGTTTGAAACTCCCTATTATTATAAGTAAAGAAAGAAAAGATAAGGAAAAATGAGAAGAAGGTAGAGAAGAAGGGAAGAGGTAAGGAAGAAAGGAAAGAAAGGAGATAAGTTTTGTTTTGGGCATGTGGAGTTTGAGCTGCTAATTTGATATCCAGAGAGAGATGTTGAGTCAGTAGTTGAGTATGTGGGACTGAAGTTCTGGAGACGGTTAAGGCAAGGGACAACAGTTAAGAAGTCCTAAATTAATAAATATATGAAAATCATGGGACTTGATGAGATCACTTTAAAAATGAGTAAAACGTGAGAGAAAAAAGATGTTACAGACTAAATCTTAAGAATTTCCAAAGTTGAGAGGCCTGGAAGATGAGGTAGGAAAGGAGCTGCACTGTTGACCATTGCACTTGGCAGAGAGAGGTCATTGCTGACCTGGATGGACCACAGCAGTTTGAGGGAGGGTGAGGTGTTTTCCAGAAGGCAGAGGAGGAGACCAGAGGCAGTGAGCATAGTTGAGTCTTTAGAAGAGTTCTGTAATACAGCAGCAGGGAAATGAGACAGAGAAGTGAGTGGGATATAGGGCTGACAGGTTATTTTTCAAGATGGGAAGAATTGCAGCATGATTTTATTTATTTATTTTTAACATCTTTATTGGAGTATAATTGCTTTACAATGGTGTGTTAGTTTCTGCTTTATAAAAAAGTGAATCAGATATACATATACATATATCCTCATATCTCCTCCCTCTTGTGTCTCCCTCCCACCCTCCCTATCTCACCCCTCTAGGTGGTCGCAAAGCACCGAGCTGATCTCCCTGTGCTATGCGGCTGTTTCCCACTAGCTATCTATTTTACATTTGGTAGTGTATATATGTCCTTGCCACTCTCTCACTTCATCCCAGCTTACATTTCCCCTCCCCGTGTCCTCAAGTCCATTCTCTACATCTGCGTCTTTATTCCTGTCCTGCCCCTAGTTCTTCAGAACTTTTTTTTTTTTAAGATTCCATATATATGTGTTAGCATATGGTATTTGTTTTTCTCTTTCTGACTTACTTCACTCTGTATGACAGACTCTAGGTCCAACCACTTCACTACAAATAACTCAATTTCGTTTCTTTTTATGGCTGAGTAACATTCCATTGTATATATGTGCCACATCTTCTTTATCCATTCATCTGTCGATGGACACTTAGGTTGCTTCCATGTCCTGGCTATTGTAAATAGAGCTGTATCATGTTTTTAATATGATGAGAATGACCCAGTAGAGAGAGAGAGAGAATAAATAATGATGGGGGAGAGAAGGGAAATTGCTAGCTGGGGGTTCTGGATCTTCCATGTGAGCCCAAAACAGGTTCATGATCAGGTTAATTACGATGCATTTGGTGTTAGGGCTCATGGATCAGCAGAGGGTGCCTTTGTGAGGTTCTGTGACAGCCCAGGTTGAGCTCATTTTGGAGAGTGAACTGACTCAAGTGTGTTAAATGCTGCTGACAGGTGACCTAAGATGAAAACACTCAATGTGGAGTGATTATTAATCACAAGAAAAACAATTTTGGTGGAGTTGTGGGAATGAAATTGATTGAAATGGCTTCAAGAAAAAATAAGAGGAGAGAAAGTGGAGTCTGAGTAAAATAGAGTGGTGATGGTGGGGAGAGATTTTGGGGTCAGGGAGTTTGTTTGTTTTAGGATGGGGGAAATTATAGTGGGCGTATGTTTTGGGGTATGATTCAGTAGAAAGATAGAAAATTATTCAGGTGGTCTTAGATGAGCCAATGGATGAAGTGGTGGCCGTGAGTAGGCACGAGGTTGGGATCCAATGGAGGCCTGCATTTGGGAACTGCAGCCTCATCCTTCCTGCGCAGGGTGGGGGGCAGGCAGAAATATAGGTACAGATGCATGGGGGTTGATGCAGTGCCAGGAGCATGGGAAGAACAGGGGGTTGTTCTGGATGACCAATTAGTTTTTTCAGGTCTAAAATTTATCTCAAAAACAAACTTTTTATTAGAGTCTCATTGTCAGTTCTTTCCTAGTCTTCATCTTGCAGATCTGACAATCATTAAATACTGTTGGTTCCACCTACCAAGCAGGCCTTGACTCTACTCTTACCCACTGCAATGCTGCCCCTTTCACCAGCACCACTGGCTTTGCTCATCCTGCTGAAGAGCTCAGGCTCCACAGCTGGCTGACTTTGAATTTAGCTTGAATCTGGTGGGTTTGAACTTAGCTTGAATCTAGTGGGCATTTGATGGCTGCCTGTTTTATCCATTGGTAAATTGGAATAATTATAGTTCTTAACCAATAGACCAATGTAGAGGATTAAAAATAAAACTGGATATCAAGCGCTTTCTCTGCATGTCCCTGGCACATATAGGTTTGAGCTGTTAGCTTTCTCTCCCATCTTCACTTCTACATTTCGGAGTGAGCTTTCTATTGCACAGAGCTCTGCTTTAGAACCTCTGATGCTCCCTGCTGCCCTTTGGATCAGGTTTGAACTCTTTCACCTGTCAAACCAAGCCCTTCAGGATTTGACCACACCTCCTTTTCCAGTCCTGGATCCAGCACTTCTCTTCTGTGTTTCTTTGCTTCAGACACAGAAACTTGCCACTCTCCAACCCATATCCTTTCTTTTTGCTTCCACAATTTTACAGAAGATACTCCTCCCCCACCTCCCAACCTGGCAAAATCCTGCCCATTCTTTAAGACTGGAAAATTAGAAAATTTCCCTGACCTCCCTCTGGATACCTCTAATTCCTTCTTAGCTCTGTCCCTTGCAACCAAGTCCAAGCTCCTACTGCTCACTACACAACAGGCCAATAAATTGAGAAACAAGGTGTTGGGGCAAGGAATAATGACTTTATTCGGAAAGCCAGGAGTCCAAGAAGATGGTGGACTGTGACATTACTAAAGAACCATCTTGCCAGGGTCTCGATTCTAGTTTCTTTTATAGAACAAAGTGGGGAGATGAGGAGGTACAGTGAAAAGGCCATAAATTGTTGCAAATATTTCCTGGTTTTGGCCAGACTCCAGGAGGGGATGTATTAATTTCTTCTTCCCTGCAGCCATTCACAGGTGGGAAGGGTCAGGAAGTTTTCTGTAAGCTGAACAAAGATATTTTAGTTTAGCATTCAGGCATGGGGGCAGGATTCCAGAGATGGGCCATATGTATACTTTAAGGTATAGGCAACATCCCTTTAGTGGTTAACTTGTAGCAAAAACATCAGAAAACAAAGATTAAAGTAAAAAAAAAAAAAAAGGTCTGATATGGAGTCAGATTTGTTATTTCCTATTACACGTTACCTCTAAATTTGCTTGCTTGTCCTCCACACAATGAGCTCCCTGGGAGCAGGAGCACTGTTTTGTTCCTTTCTTTATTTTTATTGCCTTGGACTGTCTCTGGCACCAATAAACTTCTCGGGGAATGACCGTGTTAGTTATTCCTTCCTTTGTATCCATCTCTTTTCCAGCCCTTGGTATTACACATTTGTTGAGGGTTTGTCTTCTCCATCATGCCATGAATGCCATGGGAGAAGAGACATTATCTTTACTTCTGCCTACATTGCCAGAGCTTAACACACAGCAGTGGCTTAATAAATGATTTAAAGGATGAAATAGAATGAAAGGACCTTGCCACCACCCCAAGTGCACGTGGCATCCCCGCAGATTCTGAGGTGGCCTCCAGATGGCGGCCGCTGCTCACAGGTGCCCCTGGGCAGTAGTCCCGGTTGCACCGGCGGGGCGCACAGCCTGCGTCAGGCAGGTCCCTGGCAAGAGAGCAGCCTGGGCCCCAGTGGACACACTGCCTTCTCTGGGCCAAAACATAGCTGTGGCAGGGGGGCTTCACCTCCCTGAGCTCTTGGGCCTCCTTGCAGATAGCTCTGGAATGTTATTTGGGGAGGGAGAAGGGGACTGCCGCCTTGCGGTGCCTCTTGGGTGATATCTAAGCCTCTCATGCCAGCAGGTGAAGGAGTCACACCTCTGCTGATGGCTGACAGTTGCAACACGCCCACACACAAAATGTTATTTACCTGTGTGGACTAAGAATGCTGCCTACCATATCAGTAAGTAAAGGATGTTGCAGCCATCAACACTGTAGCCACCCCTGATGGTGAGCCCTGAGGGACCTCAGGATGGAAACAAACAGGCTGCCCAGTGGTCACACAGTGCAGCCACCCCCAGTGGTGCACGCGAGGGGACTCAGATTGGGAAAGCACAGGATGTTGGCCCCGGATAGCTAAGGTGCATATCAAAGGAATGATTTCAATGAGCCCAGACTCTAGTATTTTCCCATACATAGAAAGCACCAAATTCCTTAACTTGAGATGTCTGGTTTTCTTTAATTAACAGTAATCTTTTGATGTTCTGACTCCCTGGTCTTTGTTTCAAAAACCCTTAGATAACCTGGCTCCTCCCTTACCTCTTTGGAGCAGTCCTTCAGAGCTGAAAGGCTGCTTCCTGGGCTTGAGTCCTCAGAAAGTCTGCCAGATAAAACACAGCTCTCAGCTTTTAGGTTGTGCATTTTTTTTTCAGTTGACATCTATCATAATAACACTAACAGCAAGTGCGTGGCTTTTCCAGCACACTTACTAGGTGTCATGCATTGTTCTAAGTACTTTATACAAATTACTCAAAGGTACATAATAAAATAATTTTTAAAATATAAATTTCTGTTTTATAGTGAACAAACTCAGGTACAGAAGTTAAATAATTTGTCCAAGATTGCTCATTTAGAAAGTAGCAGAGGTAGGGCTAGAACCCAGGCAGCCTGGCACCAGCATCTGCAGGCTCCCAAATCTGCAACCCTGTTTCCCTCTGTTGAGCTGAGCAGTGTGGGGGAGGGGGAAATTTATCCCTCAGCCCCTCCTGAGTCCTTGTGGCTGGACCAATAATAACATTGACACAAGACAGATTAACAGGAGAAAAATAAATAAAGTTTAATTAATGTTCATGGAGGTCTCACTGAAATGGGCCCTAAGAAGTGGCCAAAGCGGGCAGCTTTAATACTTTTAGACAAAAAAGGAATACATTTGTGAGGAATTGACAAAACAAAAAAAGTTAGGTTTTGGTGCCCAATTAGCGAAGAATCTCTAAACAGAGTTTGCGCTTGGAGTAGTAAATTAAAGAAGTAATAAGTGTCAACTGAAAAAGTGCACAACCTAAAATTTAAGAACTATGTTTTATTTGGTGGGCAAAACTGAGGACTTAGGCCTGGAACTCAGCCTCTCAGATGGCTCTGAGGGACTGCTCTGAAGAGGAGAGGGAAGAGCCAGGATACCCAGGAGATCTGCAACAAAGACCAGGTAGTCAGAACATCAAAAGATTACTGTTAATTAAAGAAAATCAGACATCTCAAGTTAAGGAATTTAGCAATTTTCTATGTATGGGAAGATGCAAGAATCTGGGCTCACTGAAATCATTCCTTTGATATGGACCTCAGGTATCTGGGGCCGGTATCCTGTGTTTCTCATCTTGAGTCTCCTCAGGATGCACACTTGTGGGGTGGCTGCAGTGGCTGATGGCTTGATGGCGGGCATCCTGTTTCTATTCTGAGTTCCCTCAGAGTTCACCATCAGGGTGACTGTAAGGTCATGGCTCGATGGCTGCAATATCCTTTGTCTACTGATATGGCAGGTAACACTTTTTCACTCATACAAGGTTTGTTTATATAGGCTTCTGGGCCTAAATTCCCTGTCTCTGGAGATAAGGGACTTTACCTTCAGAGGCAGGAGTGCACCTTTATTTCCTGCTCTCAGGGAGACAGAAGGGAGGGACAGAGTGTCCCTCTTGCATTGGGCATTTCTTAAGTAACTTTAATTCAAAATAATCAATAGGCCATTGAGGCACATTTTACAGTAGCCTGCCCTGTACTCCAACAATGGCCATCCAGCTGTCTAGCCAGGTAGTGCCCAGCAAACCATTTCTCAAGCACCTACTATGTACCAAGTACCTTGTTTGCATTGCAGATGAGCAGGTGAAGGAGAAAGTGTCTCCCTTTCAGGAGCCTCCAGGCTGTGAAGGGAGATGAAAGTGTTGGGAGTGAGTATGCCAAGAAGGTGCCCAGAAGAGAAGGGAGGAAAATGAACTTGGCTGTTCTCTGACAGTGCCTTCTTATTCAAACCTCCCCTTTCCCTCTGGTTGGGAAGGAACGGGAGAGGATTCTGTCCCGTCTGCTCAGTGCTGGTTCATGGTCCCATGCTCCCTGGGCATCTCCTACCATTTCTTCCCCCATTTGAACCTTTAGCACTCACCTGGTCTGGGCCACAGCGAGGTCCACTGTTGTCCTGTCTCACATTGTGCTCCTGCCAGGGTCCCTCCCAAAGCACCATGAGCGATATTTAGGAGACAAGGAAATGAGAACACTGAGTCGATATTTGATGATATTAAGGAATTTTTATCTTCCTTAATAGAGGCATTGAGGTAATTTTTTAAAAGAATCAATTTAAAGAGATATACACCGAAATATTAAATGATGAAACCAAATGATACTTGGGATTGCCTCAAAATAACACAGGAGGGGAGAAATAGATGGGATTTTGGATAGAACAAGATTGGGGTGATGGGTACATATGGGTTCATTGTAGTCTTCTATCTACTTTTACCTTTCACTGAATTTCTCCATATGAAAAGTTTAAAAAAGATATATTAGGCACTAAAATGAAGGGTTGTAAACGCAAGAACTCTGAACCTTAAGAGAGTATGGTGGTGGTGGGCAGAACTGGGAAAAGACTTAAAATTGACAAGCGCAACAAAGTGAAGAAACATCATATTTCTGATTTTCTAGAGTTAATTTGTAAGCAGCTATCACTTCACCTTCCCCCTGCCCCCACCATCAGCCAGGGTGTGGCCCAGTGTCCATCTTTGGAGAGCCCACCTCCTTCACATGTCATGATGGGATCCTGGAGGCCTTAATGGAGCTCTTTCAGGCTTCTGCTAAGGAAGTGGCCCCCTGGCCAGCCTGCATAGCTGTGGCTACCCCTGCCCTCATTGCCACAGGACACTGCTGTTGAGCACTGGCCCCTTACGTTGACTTCTCTTGCTTCTTGCCCGGGCGTAGGGGGTACCTGCTTGGGTGGGGACTTCAGAAGGAGGCTGGCTGCCTAGTGACTCCTTCTGGGCTCTGCTTTGCCCAGGAAGCCTCTTGTCCTCTCAGGCTACAATCTGAGCCTTGATTTCAGGACACTTGTCCTGGTCCTGGTGGGGGCTGACCCCTCCCCACAGGATAAGAAGTCCACAGGCCAAGAAGTCTGTGCCAACCAAGGTCAGTCCCTCCCTTTAGGCCGCATTTGGGTACCTGGGATTCAAAATTCCCTGCCCAAATACCCCATTCTCTTCCAGGGCTTCATGAGCCTCTTCTCCATCTGTCCTGCCTATGGTGAGCTCACCTAGGTCTCAGGGGTAGCTAAGGGCAGCTGTTTGTAGACGGGTTTTGGATAGGATTTAGACATGTGGGTTGAGGTGTGTGTTTAATGCCTGCTGGGTGGGGTTGGGAGTGGGAAGAGAAGGTGGGAGTATGGGTCCACTGCCTCCATGTATACTCTGACAAATGTTAGGGGCAGGTGTAAGTCTGGAGTGTATTTGGGAAAGGAAAAATATTATTCCTTCCTTCCTGCTGAGTCACCCCTTTCCTACCCTTCTCTTCCTCTAGGCTGGATTAACAGACTTCTTGCAGAAAAACACATCAACCAACATATGAACAAAAAACAATACCTCAAATTATACCTACATACAAATGGGCACAACCCATGCACCCAGACATTGAACACTGAGTACACCACCCAGCAACATGCCTTTGAAGGGACACTCTTAAGAGGTTTTGGGGAGGGTTAGCCTCTGAAGGGGACAAACAGGGACTGATACTTGCCTCAGATTGGTAGGGAGAGAGGACATCTCAGAGGAGGAGACCATTGGAAGTCAGCCTTGTTGGCACACTTGGCAGTGGCAGTTTGAAGGCTCTCCCTCTAGGGTAAGGGTCTGCCAGCTATTGTTCCCTGCACAACTTCCTCTTCAAATGTAAACTGACTTGGAAACCAAATATGATAAATAAATGCTGTGGAGCTATTCTGGCTGAAACAGGGTTGGAGGGCAGGGTGACTGTCCTGCTTGGTGACCCTCCCATCTGCTCCTGAGGAACAAGTTGGAAACATCCAGATCTGTTGGAAATGTACTAGATGAGAGAAGCACAGATCAGTCTGCACCTGGCCGTTCTAGGCCCTGAGGGCAGGAGCTCAGGGACAAAGTGGGGGCAAAGTGGACCAATGTTGGACACAGGACAGTCTCCCATTCTCCTCAGGGCCAGAACACATAGGCAGTTTCTCCCATGTTATCATTATCTGCCTTTAAATAAGACAATGTAAGAAGTTCTCTGTAATGTGCAAAGAACTAAGTAAACATGGGTGATTTCCACCCATGAAAGAGAAGGTGTGGGTATTCGTGGCCTGGGTGTTCTATCTCATCATCTACTGTGATCCTTTTGTTCAGAATCCTGTGCTGGTTATGAAGCTAATGTCTCTCAGCTCAGACCCACCCTTTTACACTCTACTCTGTGACACTGGGGCTGTGACTTTTTGAAAACCACAATTCTCTGTGGCCAGCTAGCTCCGGGTTAGGCTCTGTCAACAAAGTGGGTTATGAGGCTGGAGGAGGGAGCAGAGATTCGCTCCTTCCTCACTGCTTCTTGCTCCCATGAGCATAACTCTAGCAATGACTGTTCTTTCTAATAGCAATGTGTTCCATTTTCCAGTTTTTTCTACACTCCCAGCACCAGCCTCACAGATACTAGGCAGTTGCCACTCCTTGGAGGTCTGGGTTCCAGCTCTGCAGGGTCCCTCTGCCAAACTTCTAAAGGATTAGGACCCCAATCTCTTCCCTTTGCTCTCCAGTCCCAGAGATGGAGCTGCCTGCTGCAGCTACTGCCTCTGTGTTTATCTTGAAATTCCTTTTTTACCTTTTCAGCCTCCAGTACTTGTATCACCTATTGCCTAGGTTAAATTCTTTCTGTCAAAATAACTGGTGTGGTTTCTGTTTTCCTATTGAGACCTGATTGGTACACACCACTGAGAGGCATTGTTTGGGGGAACAGATGAGGGTGTAGCCTTGCCTGGCTGGGCTGCTTTGAGGAACCCAACCTCAGAAAACCTGCCAGCAACCCCAACTAGTCAACATCTATGGTAAAGGAACTCTGTTGTCACAGGAAAATCCCCTAATCTAATGCAACATTCATAAACAAACTCAGTCCAGGAGGGAGGGTTTAATTTAAGAAAGCCAGTAGGAACCCTAAATCTTTTCATTCCAATCAAAGCTGTCAGAGTCAGTTAGCTTCAAAGCTAGTCAGGTGGTCCCAAAGCCGCCATCTGCCCAGCAGCTGTCCTGTCACCAAGGAAACCACAAGTTGGAGTGGAAAGCAATGAACAGGGCCCCCAGGAACCAGCCTGAAACTCAATCATCTGACATGTTTGTCATTATCAACTCTGCCAAAGTCAAGCATCTCTTGCAAGAATGATTCTCTGAAATTCTTCTGCCTCAGTCCACATGTCTTCTGTTTTCCAAATTGGGAATATGCCACCTCTGAGAAAGACATGTGCTGGCAGGCATAACAGATAACAAGGAGAGTCACTTGTTTCCTCAGTAACAGATAAGGCAGACTCTCTGCTACATTGACACCAGGACTAGTGTCTTTGGGGCTCCCTCTCTACTTTCCCAGGCCCTAGTGACTTCTAGTTATCTAGGCCCCTGAGTGGTGGCCATCAAGTCTGCCCACCCTGACCATGCAGCAGCACCAGGAGAGCATGCTCTGTAACTCCCCTTCCCTCTATCTGAGTTGATGTTTGATGTTACCACCCTGCAAATGATTAAACAAACTTCCATCTTATTAATGACTGATAACTTCAAATGTGACAAGAGTATTCACTCACTTAATCGATCATTCCACAAATATTCACTGAGCACCTCCTATGTGCCAGGCACTAGGCTGGGCATTGAAGTTAATAATAATGATTAATCATTTATTAGTGGTGGATGGAACCAGCAGACACTTAGATAGGATGGTCAGGGAGGGCAGTTCTGAGGAGGGGACATATCGGCTGTATTCCAGACATCTATTGCTATGCAACAAATGACCCCAAAACTTAGCAGCTTAAAACAATGGTAGCTGTTATTTTGCTCACAAATCTGTAATTTAGGTGGGGCTTGGTAGAGCATGTCTCTGTTCTACCTAGCATCAACTGGGGCAGCTTGGAGGATGGGGATTGGACTCATCTGAAATCTTCCTCATTAACATGTCTAGTGGTTGATGCTGGCTGTTGCTAGGGACCTGAACTGGGCAGTCAGCTAAGACACCTGCATGTGGCCTCTCCATGTGGTTCCTTTCTTGGTGGCTGGGTTCCAAGGGTGAGCCTCCCGAGAGAGAACCAAGTTGGAAGCTGTATCACCTTTTTTGACCTAGTTTTAGAAGTCAGAGTCACTTTAAACAGGGTCACTTCTGCAGCATTTTATTCATTGGAAGCAAGGGGAGGGAAACTCAGATTCCACGTTTTGATAGGTTAAAGCCCAAGAATTTGTAGATGTGTTTAAAACCATGACAAGCTATGACCTAAAAAAGAAATTAGTAGAAGAATATTCCAGGAAGAGGTCCTAGTATGTGAAGTCCCTGAGGGTGGAAAAAGCTTGGTGTGGTCAAGGCAATGAAAGGCCAGCAATACTGGAGCACAGTGAGCAAGAGGGGATGTATGAGATGAGGTTAGAGGTGACAGAGCCATTTGAAGCAGTAATATGAGTTTGGAATTTATTGTGGGTACAGTGGGAGTCATTGGATGATTTAAGATTTAAATTCACACCTTGAAAGAATCCTCCAGTTGCTACACAGAGCATGGATTGAGGTGGTATTGGAATAGGGAAAACCAGTTAGGACACTACTGGAGTGGTCCAGAGGAGATATAGATGATGATGGCTTGGATAAGAATGTTGGCATTGGAAATTAACAGAAGTAGATGCACTTGAAAAAAGGTGGGAAGAATGGAAAGAATTTATTAACAGACTGGATGTGAGACTGAGGGAAAGAAAGTAAGTAAGAAGAAGGATTCTGGGGTTTCAGGCTTTGGCATCTGTATGGATTGTGGAGCCATTTCCTTTGATTGGAATACTAAGGGAAGAACTCATTGATATGTGTGAAAGGTAAAATCTAGAGTCCATTTTTAAGCATTTCAAGTTTGAGACTTTTGAGAGATATACTAGTGGCAAGGAATAGACAGCTGGATATATGAGCTTGAAACTCCTTGGAGAGTGTGGGGCTGGAAATATAAATTTGGGAATCATTAGCATATAGATGGTATTTAAAGCCATGGGCCTGGATGAGCTCACCTAGGGATCTAGAGTGAGCAAAAGAGTATGAAGGTTTAGCTCTGGAAAAAGTAGTCTGCAAAGGAGACTGAGAAAGAGTGACTAGAAAGATAGGAGGGAAACTAGGGTATTGGATGTTATGGAAACCAAGAAAGGAGTCTTAGAAAGAGGGAATTCAGAAATAAAGAATTGATCTGAATGACCCTAAAGCTCCTCCAGATCTGAATGTCTATGATTTTATGAATGTCTCAAATCCCTTCAAGCTTGGAAATTCTGTGACTCTATAGCATCTTTGGAAAAACAAACTTCCTGATGAATCATTGAGTATCTCCAAAGACTATAAAAATTAATTCTTCACAATGAGGAATTTTATATCTGGGCCTTAAAGTGATCAAGGGTAAGGTCAAGTCTAGAACAAAAATGAGGATCCCTGGAGAGAAGCTTGGGCAACAATGCAAGTGGAAAAATATAAATGGGGTTATCTGATCTCCTCTTCTAGTAGGGCTCACTTAGTCATGGTAGACCCCAGGGGTTGGGGACAAATGACGGCCCCTGTCTTTAGACAGGAACATGTGTGGACCCCAATCCTTGTTTTCTCTCACTGTGGGGGCACACTCTGAACCTCTACTCCACTTGTAGGGTTGACCTGTTATCTTGAGGAACCCCAAGATTTGTGCCAATAGGTTCCTCTGAGGACTCTTGGCTGGGTCCTGGTCTGGGAGGGCAGCCTGGCAACTAAATTGTTCCTACTGGCTGATATGGAATTGTGTGAGATTGGGTCACCAGAATGGAACTGACACACTGATTTAGGGTGACTCTCACATCAGACACAGGGCACTGGGCTACTAATTATCCACTGCCAATACTCAGACTTGAGCTGCATGTGTGGGCCCATACCTCAACTCTCACCCATCTGTGTTCCAACCATAGTGTCATCTCTGATATATAGCACTCAAAGGTGTGGGACAGTGGCAGGCATTCTTTATCGTGTATATCCCCTTGCCACTGGGGGTTGTCATCCCATGCCCTCCTCAGGCTTTGTACCATACATCAGAAAGTCCTCCTGGGGTGGCTGTGCATACCTCCTCTGAGGGCTTTTAAGACTATTGCTTTGCAATGCCAACAGGCTCTTCCAACCAATGTCCTCTCTTGCCTCCAGATGATATGGTGATAGTGTGCTTTCCCAGGTCAGTCTTAAGCTATGCCCAACAAGGAATAAACATTTCTTGTGTTACCAGGACTGTTTTTCTTGCTCCATTCATGTCTCCTTACCTCTCCTCCCTGTTGATGGTAGTGTTTGGAAGCAGGACTGCAGGCAACACTTAAAATGATTACATTCTAAAAATGCAGTGATTACAGCCTAAAGAATTCAAGAGAATATGTGGTTTGAAGATGTGTTGTTCTATGTTAACATTATAAAATTTCAAGCAGAAAATTTAACATATTCAGAAAATTGATTATCATTCATACTTTCATGCATACAAGGCTTGGTAAGGCTTGCATTTTTTGGTCATCATCAATGAAGCACAGAGACACCCTTTGAGAGAGTATGCACAGGTGCCATGATCCATGTTGCAGTGTCATGAGTAATGATGCAACCAGAATTAAATAAATGGGATTAGAGGACTGAAGAGGCACAAAAAACAAACAAAAAACCCAAACCCAAAACCATACTGTTTCAATACAAACAGGTTTCAAAGAGCCCTGGCATTATGAGCAATTGTTATCGCTATTGTGTTGCTGCCTTATTCTCACAGTGAGAGATGTAACATAAGCCAAAAGAGCATAAAAAGATGTTTCCTGCACCTGAACAGGAATAATTGGTGCCTGGACTCTATGAAGAGTCTTCATGTGCAGTCTTGATACAATGAACAAATATGTAAATACCTCTATTGATGATTCTAAATCTTCATTGATTAAATATCAACACTTCACATGGGCCCATAAATTTTGAAATACATTTTAAAATCAAATTGTTTAGATAGACAAGAGCCCTTAAAAAATATCTTTCCAGGTTCCTACACATCAGGGGTGGCCCTGGTCATTGGTGATCTTGAAAATGCAGCCTCAGTGGACTGGTGGTGATAAATACCTCACTGGAGTAAGAGCAAGAGGGAGCGAAAAGGGAAAAATTGGAGACAATGAATATAGATAAGCTTGCAAAAGACTTTTGTTGCAAATAAGAGCAAAGAAATGAGGCAGAAGGGACTTCCCTGGTGGCGCAGTGGTTAAGAATCCACCTGCCAATGCAGGGGACACAGGTTCAAGCCCTGGTCCAGGAAGATCCCACATGCCGCAGAGCAACTAAGCCTGTGCACCACAACTACTGAGCCCACGTGCCACAACTACTGAAGCCCACATGCCTAGAGCCCATGCTCCACAACAAGAGAAGCCACTGCAATGAGAAGCCCACACACCACAATGAAGAGTAACCCACGCTTGCCACAATTAGAGAAAGCCTGCATGCAGCAAAAAGACCCAATGCAGCCAAAAATAAAAATAAATAAATAAAAATTTAAAAAATGTTTTCCAAAAAAAAAAAAAAAAAGAAATGAGGTAGAAGTTGCAGGAGTGTGTGGAGTCAAGAGTAAATTTTTTGTAAAGATGTATGCTGCCCTAACACCATACACAAAAATAAACTCAAAATGGATTAAAGACTTAAATGTAAAGCCAGACACTACAAAACTCTTGGAGGAAAACATAGGCAGAACACTCTATGACATAAATCACAGCAAGATTCTTTCTGACCCACCTCCTAGAGAAATGGAAATAAAAACAGAAATAAACAAATGGGACCTAATGAAACTTAAAAGCTCTTGCACAGCAAAGGAAACCATAAACAAGATGAAAAGACAACCCTCAGAATGGGAGAAAATATTTGCAAATGAAGCAACTTACAAAGAATTAATCTCCAAAATATACAAACAGCTCATGCAGCTCAGTATCAAAAAAACAAATAATCCAATCCAAAAATGGGCTGAAGACCTAAATAGACATTTCTCCAAAGAAGATATACAGATTGCCAACAAACATATGAAAGAATGCTCAACATCACTAATCATTAGAGAAATGCAAATCAAAAGTACAATGAGGTATCACCTCACACCGGTCAGAATGGCCATCATCAAAAATTCTACAAACAATAAATGCTGTTGAGGGTGTGGAGAAAAGGGAACCCTCTTGCACTGTTGGTGGGAATGTAAACTGATACAGCCACTATGGAGAACAGTATGGATGTTCCTTAAAAAACTATAAATAGAACTACCATACGACCCAGCAATCCCACTTCTGGGCATATACCCTGAGAAAACCATAATTCGAAAAGAGTCATGTACCACAATGTTCATTGCAGCTTTATTTACAATAGCCAGGACATGGAAACAATCTAAGTGTCCATTGACAGATGAACAGATAAAGAAGATGTGGCACATATATACAATGGAATATTACTCAGTCATAAAAAGAAACGAAATTGAGTTATTTGTAGTGAGGTGGATGGACCTAGAGTCTGTCATATAGAGTGAAGTAAGTCACAAAGTGAAAAACAAATACCGTTATGCTAACACATATATATGGAATCTTAAAAAAAAAATGGTACTGAAGAACCTAGGGGCAGGACAGGAATAAAGATGCAGACATAGAGAATGGACTTGAGGACATGGGGAGGGGGAAGGGTAAGCTGGGAAGAAATGAGAGAGTGTAATGGACATATATACACTACCAAATGTAAAATAGATAGCTAGTGGGAAGCAGCCTCATAGCACAGGGAGATCAGCTTGGTGCTTTGTGACCAGCTAGAGGGGTGGGATAGGGAGGGTGGGAGGGAGACGCAAGAGGGAGGGGATATGGGGATATATGTATACATATAGCTGATTCACTTTGTTATACAGCAGCAACTAACACAACAATGTAAAGCAATTATACTCAAATAAAGATGTAAATTAAAAAAAATACTGGACCCACCACTACTCAAAAAGGATGAATAGATTATAAGGAGTCATGGAAAATTCATTCATGTTATATCAAGCAAGTAGAAGACTAACTAGAACTTCTCCCATTAAGTACAGGCAACATTTTTAAAAATAACAGAAGAGTATGGCAAATGTACAAATATGCTACAGTAAAATATTAAAAGAATGGAAGGTGGTATACAAAAGACAGTTGAAGAACCCCATCTGGAAAAAAACATGCTCTATGAAACAGGAAAATTGCCCACAAGTGCTTCATGTGATTTAAAATTTTAATAAGACTTAAAACAAGAACTCACATGGCAAATGATGAAAAAACAGAATGAGACTAAATGGCTGTTTATATAGCTATGGAAACAAATTAAGAGCCGAGATGCCATTATTATAAAACTGATAAGTAAATTAGAAACAAAAGAAAGCAGATAAACACAGCTATGAAATGAATTACTGACATGAAACAAAGGCTTAACGTAACCACAATGAATGAAAAAAGAACAAAATCAAAACAATTATAAGGCAATCAACATGGAGGACAAAGATAATCTAACTTGGGGATAACTAGTATCCCTGAAAAGATATCAACCATTAAAAACACCATAGGGACTTCCCTGGTGGCGCAGTGGTTAGGACTCCATGCTCCCAATGCAGGGGGCCTGGGTTCGATCCCTGTTCGGGGAACTAGATCCTGCATACATGTTGCAACTAAGGGTTCACATGCCACAACTAAGACCTGGCACATCCAAATCAATAAAATAAATAAATAAATAAAATAAATTTTAAAAATCCCAAAAAAAACCCACAAAAAAACCCCACCATAAAAACAAAAATTATTCCTTAAATGATGAAGTAAGTCTGTATACTGAAAAAACACACAATAGTAAAACAAAAATTGATGCATACATATCAAAACCCACGTGTTAATGTATATGTGTATATGCATATATGTACAATATTATGTAAAATATATATTACATAACATTACATGTAATGTTATGTAATACATGTAATGTACTTTCTACATTTTTTCTTCTATAAGGCAAAAAAAATCATCAAGCTCATTTAACAGTTCTCCCCAGCAACATCCATTGCCAGAAGCTAATAAAGGGGTATATACAAAGTTCTCAAAAAAAAAAAAAAAAAGATGTATGCTGATAGGGATGGTTCAGCAGAGGGAGAGAAAGACAGCAAGGGAGCAAGAGCAAGAGAGAGAAAAGAGATGCCAGAGTGATTTCCTTGAGAAGGTAAGAAGGGTTAGGAATCTAATGGACAAACATGGAGGGGATGGCCTTGGAGAGGAGCACTGACATTTCAGTCCAGTGGCAGGTGGGAAGGCAGAGCACCTGGGTGTAGGTACTGTTAGGTGTATAGGCGCAGTGATGAGAGTCGGCGGAAGCTCCATTCTCAGTGCTTCTATCTTCTCTGTGAAATAGCAACCGATATCAGCAGAGAGAGCCAGGTGGATTGAGGAGAAGGTGTCAGATAATCATCTGGTGAGTAGGCAAGTGAGCAGAATGTGGTGGGATTGTTGGCTGCCTTCATTTTCACTTGAGACTGAGGACAAGACTGGTAAGACCAGTCAGTTTGGTTTTTGTTGTTGACGTTTCTGTTGTTCTCTCTATCCACATACAGCTGCGTGGGTGTCACTGTAGCATAGGCATAGGATTCGATTTAACCTGGTGTGGTGTGCTGCTATCAGCCTATTGTCTCTTAGCTCCAGGTCCATCTTCATTGCTTGCTGGTGATGTCAAAACGTTTCTCCTCAGCCAGATGATTACGATGTTATGCTGTATCAGTAGAGTGCACTGGAGGACAAAAGGGGCATTTCCTGGTCCCAGTGTGTTTTGGGAGCAGGTTTTTGTAGTGCACAGTGGCCAGAAGTGTGCAGCACCTCTCCAAAGCACCCCAGAGAAGTGAACTGCCCATGAGTCCTGCCAGCGGGCACTTCAGTGAGTCGTGGCTGGCCCTCTGCAACAAGATCTTGATCTCAGCTCTGGTGGGAGGGGGTGCTCTCCCATGTTCGTTCCATCCTTGGGTTTTCTACCCCAGTCCTGGGAACATACATGCAATTCCTCTATTCTTTAGACTTTTCTTTGCCCCTTAATAGTCAATTCCCTGTTAAAGTTAGGAATTTTTATATTAAACTTTCCTGTTCAAATTACTTTCCCTGCTCAAACCCTGTGCGGTTTCTTTCTCCTAATTGTACCCTAACTGATATAGATGACATTTTGTCACGAGAAAGAGGGAAGAATTGTTGAAATGATGTCTATAACTTGTTTCTTTTCCCTCCTACATATTTTTTTAAAATTAATTAATTAATTAATTTATTTTTGGCTGTGTTGGGTCTTCGTTTCTGTGCGAGGGCTTTCTCTAGTTGCGGCAAGCAGAGGCCACTCTTCATTGCGGTGCGCGGGCCTCTCACTGTCGCGGCCTCTCTTGTTGCAGAGCACAGGCTCCAGACGCAGGCTCAGTAGTTGTGGCTCACGGGCCCAGTTGCTCTGCGGCATGTGGGATCTTCCCAGACCAGGGCTCGAACCCGTGTGCCCTGCATTGGCAGGCAGATTCTCAACCACTGCGCCACCAGGGAAGCCCCCTCCTACATTTTTATTGCTCTTATTTTACTGTCTCTTCCAGTAGCACATAAACTTGTTCAAGTTTCTCCTGTATATATTTCTATTACTGCTGTGTTTACTTTTACAATCAAATTTCTCAAAAGAAGGCTCAACTAGTCATGATGTCGCGTGAGAGTCATCTGTGACGGCAACACAGGCTACCAGGCCCCCAAAGGCGCTGCGAGTGGCGCAAAAAGGCCCGTCTGGCGCCCCGCCGCGTGATGGGCGGAGTCACGCGCCCGTAGGGGGCGTGGCTTCCAGCGCGCGCGAGAAGGGGGCCGGCACTGCCTGTGTGCACACAGTCGGCGGCCGCGCGCAGCACTCTGGGCCTGTATGGCGGCTCTGGCGGCTGGAAAGGGGGCTTTCCGGGAGGAGGAGGGCACCGGTGGGGACGCAGCGGCTCCGCAGCCCCATGCCCCGACGAGTGCGCCCGGGGCTCGTCTCTCAAGGCTGCCTCTGGCGCGAGTGAAGGCCTTGGTGAAGGCGGACCCCGACGTGACGCTTGCAGGACAGGAAGCCATCTTCATTCTGGCACGAGCCGCGGTGCGGCAGAGGCACAAGGGGGTGGCGGGGGTGCGTGGCGAGGGGCGGGGCTCGGGGCCTTTCCGAAGGGCGGGGCTTAGCGAGCTTTTGGGCCAGGTTTGGGGAACGTGAGGAGCGAGAAGAGGTTTTGGGGCGGGGTGTGCTGAGCACCGGGAGGTGAGAGAGGTGCTGGGGCCGGATTCTGAGGTGTGAGTATACGAAGGGAGGACGGAAAAAGGGTCACATAAAGTAGTTGTACTGGTTTGCTAACATACCTACCTCTTCATGAGTGCCTGGACGCGACATTAATTTGCATCTCCAGTCTAACACTGAACTTGTAGGAGCCTCAAGTAAATGAGTGTGGTGGATCTACAAGTGAGGGAGGGACGGATGTGTCATGGGCGACTGCAGGAGGGGGAAGGGGACTAGACTTTTATGAAGTCCAGGAGAGCCTTCAGCTTCCCTGAGAACCTCTCTTTCACCCCTGTCCGTTCCCCCACCGCCAACAGAAGCACGCACAAGAATTGTACTAGAATTCATCCATACAACTCTGCTTGTTTGTTTTGTTTTTTCAATTTTGGTTTGTATTATAACTTTTACTGTTTTTTTTTTTTTCCCTGCTTCTTTTCTTCACAGGAACTGTTTGTGGAAACCATTGCAAAAGATGCCTACTGTTGTGCTCAACAGGGGAAGAGGAAAACCCTTCAGAGGAGAGATTTGGGTAAAGTGTCACTGTGGTATCTTGGATCTGGGGGCAGACAAGAGAGGGCTGGGCAAGGTTTTCCCTTACACTGGTTAAGACGGCATCACTGTAAGATGAGCGGTGCTACAGGTCTCTTCCTACGATGTTTTCTCTTGGGCTGCCACAGTGCCAGAAAACCCTATCTTTTGAAAATCTGCTTTGGGTGGCTGGAGAGGTGCTGGGACAGAGAACCGAAGGAGTCTAGATGTTGCCAAAGCTAACTAGACCCCTTTATACCTTCTGCCATATTGTACCAGGCTTGACTGTTTTTTATTCACCTAGAAAGTAGAGGTTTGATTTCTGACTCTACTTTTTAGCTGGTAACCCTAAAACATCTGTAAGCTTTCATAGACCATAATATCGCTTTCCCTGCTGTATAGGCAGCTCTTCTCTGATGACTTTCAGAGTAAAGATGTTCCCCTCAGTGAGCAGTATTTAACCAGGCTTTTCTTATTTTCTTACTCTCAGAGAGACAGCTGATACGTAAAATTTGGTGGTGGAGTAGCTATGGATTTCAAGATAGCAAGGGACAAATTTTATAAATGCCCTAATTTGCATAAAGCCTCATGCCCTTCACTGTGTGGGTTGTGCTTTTGTAAGTGGTTGATGCCCTGATGACCAGAGTTAGTCAGGTGTCCCTTTACCTTGTGTTTCAGATAATGCAATAGAAGCTGTGGATGAATTTGCTTTCCTGGAAGGTGAGTTCTCTATCACGGGGTAATCATTTCCACCTGTCTTTCCCATGCTAACGATCTGAGTTCAAAACTTTATAAAACTGATGGCCTGGTTCTTCCTTGTTCATGTAGGAATAATTCTTTCTCCCTATTTCCTATTAAGATAGGAAAAACAAATTCTAATTCAAGTTCCCTTGGGTAGTTAGAACTTCTTCCTGAAAACTGCTTAACCATAAAAAAATGGGAGGGACTATAAAGACCCCAGTGTAGTTAGGTGGATTCAGAAGTTTGATTCTTACTTTGATCTGCATTCTTAGATATAAATCTTACCCCTCATCATAATGCTAGAGATCAGAAATGATTGCCATCATTTAAAGGGTTGCTTCTTCTTTTTTCTTCTTCAGCAGTCTGTGTAAAGTGATTATTTTGCCGCAGTGAGATTCTGTTCTGGCCTGTATCTATTTGTTCTTAGGAATTTTAGATTAACTCTTGTATACTAACTAAATCTTGTCATTGAAATAGAAAATATTTGAGATACCTCATTTTAACTAACTTCTCTTAGAGCTCTCTCTCCTACTTAATTCCTAAATCTGATCAGCTTACTATTCCCTACATATATTCTGATTGAAGAGCTTTACAAAAGCCATGCACCTTCAGTTCATTCTCACCTTTATCACACCAGGATGTTCTCAGCTACCTCCCTGAAGCCTCATTACTTTCAGAAATCTTTTCTTGAATTATTTATTTCACTATTTTTACTCCTTTGTTCTGCATCTGTAATCAACCTAGGCCCCTGGCCCTCTTGATATATTCTTTTAAATGTCTTTTAAGATATATTCCCATGGCTAGCTTTGAGCCTAGATTATTGAGCATTCTCTTAATTTTTAGATCTTTTTTAAGCCTCTTTTCTGATTACTCATTTTTCTTAAAAATAACTTGTTAGCTGCCTACCTAAGGCGGACAATTTCTTGTGACTGACATCCTGTCAGTTCCTCAATCAAAAATGTTTGGAGCCTAACTCTACCTGTTTATTTTTATTTTATTTTATTTTTAAATATGGAACACTTCATGAATTTGTGTCATCCTTGCACAGGGACCATGCTAACTTTCCCTGTATCGTTACAATTTTAGTAAGTGTAGTGCTGAAGTGAGCACTTCTACCTGTTTATTTTTAATTACCATCTTTTCAAAGAGATGAGCGATGTGATCAAAGTTCCATTTAAAGACATAAAACTGCCAACCTCTGGTGCCAGGATGATAAATTGGAGGGTGCTAGGAATAGAAGTGGAGAGAACTTAACAAGGTTTTCCACTTTAGCCTATACCATGCATAGTGCTTGGCTTGGATTTTTAATAAATGGCCATTTAATGAGTGGTGGATGTGTTCATTTTCATCTTTGGATTCAATAATCTCAGTAGTTGAATCCCTCTGCTCTATCCTACATTAGTAGATCTGAATTTTGGTCATTTTAGCCCCCTTGGATTTAGTCAGTATTATATTATTTTGTACCTGGTAAAATAAATGTTCTTATGTCCTTAGGTGTGTATGTTCTAAGTGAAATTTTTTTTCTTTTTAGTTGAGTCAGTATATATTCCTGTTTAAAAGTGAAATAGTTACCTAATGACTTATAATGAAATGGCCCTCATCCTTTTATTATTTCTGTTTTTAGCTTTTCAGATGGCTTCTTACATTTTTGAATAATATGCTTTGTTGTTGATTTATCAACTGTAGATCTTATCTTTTGACTTCCTGCTATGATAAATGAAGGTTTGGCTAACCTATAGTACCCCATCAGTCCCTTCCCTCCTTTCTGATTTTTGGTAGTTTTATCATTATTTTTAGTTTCTCTGTTACCTTTACAATTTATATAACATACTAAAATATGTATTTTTTGTTGTTGACTCCTCACTTTGTAAGGTATGACTGTTAGTTCTCTTATTCCTTCCTTTCCCATTTTTAGCTCACTTCTAGCTCTCACTTTGTGTCAAGGCTGAAAACATACCTCCTTATCATAATTAGATCTTCCATGCTATATAGGTTGAGTGTAGAAGTTGAAAAACGGTATTGTGAACAGTCTTCCTCTACCCTGTCTGTCCTTTAATCCCTTATATAGGTCCCCTCCCTTTAGGTAGCGGTTATTAGTCTCTTGTCTAATCTTCTGGGTATTTTAATGCAAATATGGTTATATATGTGTATATATATATATTCTTTTCTAAGCCTTTCCTTATGAAATGAATATGGTATAGAATAAGTATATTTTTTGTGGATACTGCCAAACATCCTGTATACCTGATTCACATCTCTATCAGCAGTGTATGACAGTTCCCATTGTTCCTCATTCTCACCAACACTTGGTATTATCAGGGTTTGATTTTTGCCAGTCTGGTAGGAACAACATTGATGAGAGTTTTTATCATAAAAGGGCGTAGGATTTTGTTAAATGCTTTTTCTCCATCTGTTAAGATGGTCATGTGGTTTTTGTCTTTCCTTTTGTTAATGTGGTGTATCACATTGATTGATTTGTGAATATTGAACTATCCTTGCATCCCTGGAATAAATTCTACTTGATCATGGTGTATGATCCTTTTAAAATATATTGTTGGATTTGGTTTGCTAGTATTTTGTTGAGGGTGTTTGCATTTATATTCATCAGTGATAATTGGCCTGTAATTTTTTTTTTTGTAGTTTCTTTGTCTGGTTTTGGTATCAGGGTAATGGTGGTCTTACTGTAGAATGAATTTGTGAGTGTTTCATCTTCCAGGTTTTTGGAATAGTTTGAGAAGGATAGGTACTAGCTCTTCTTTATACGTTTGGTAGAATTTCTCTGTGAAGCCATCTGGTCCTGGAGTTTTGTTTGCTGGGCGTGTTTTGATTAATAGTTCAGTTTCAGTACTGGTGGTCCAGCTGTTCAGATTATCTATTTCTTTCTCATTCAGTCTTGGAATGTTGTCTGTTTCTAGACATGTATCCATTTCTTCTAGATTGCCCAATTTGTTGGCATATAACTGTTGGTAGTATTCTCTTATGATTTTTTTGTATCTCTTATTTTGTTTATTTGGATCCTCTTTTTTTCTTGATGAGTTGACTAAAGACTTTTCAATTTTGTTTATCTTTTCAAAAAACCAGCTCTTGGTTTCACTGATCTTTTCTATCGTTGTATGTTTCTCTGTTTCATTTTTTTCCTCTTTGATCTTTATTGTTACCTTTGTCCTGCTGACTTTTGGCTTTGACCTTTTTTTTCTAATTCTTTTAGGTGGTAGGTTATGTTGTTTGAGATTTTTCTCATTTCTCGAGGTAGGCCTCTGTTGCTCCAAACTTTTCTCTTAGAACTGCTTTTGCTGCATCCCAAAGATTTTGGAAAGTTGTGTTTCCATTTTTATTTGTCTTGAGGTAGTTTCTGAT
Source organism: Balaenoptera acutorostrata (assembly GCF_949987535.1). Taxonomy (NCBI): domain Eukaryota; kingdom Metazoa; phylum Chordata; class Mammalia; order Artiodactyla; family Balaenopteridae; genus Balaenoptera; species Balaenoptera acutorostrata. The sequence goes on along the minus strand of NC_080075.1, from coordinate 28,141,772 downwards.
TTTCTCTTGGATTTCTTCAGTGACCCATTGGTTTTTGAGTAGCATATGTTTAGTCTCCGCATGTTTGTGTTTTCCCCATTTTTCTTCCTGTGACTGATTTCTGGTTTCACACCATTGTGCTGGGAAAAAATGCTTGATATAATTTCTAACCTGTTAAATTTGTTGAGACTTGTTTAGTGACCTGGCATGTGATCTGTCCTGGAGAACATTCTTTGTGCATTTGAAAAGAATGTGTATTCTGTTGTTTTTGGGTGGAATATCCTGTAGGTATCTTTTATGTTAACTGGTCTAATATGTCATTTAAGACCACAGTTTCCTTATTGACTTTGTATCTGGATGATCTGTCCATTGATGTAAGTGGGGTGTCAAAGTCCCCTACTACTATTGTATTACTCTCAGTTTCTCCCTTTATGTCTGTTACTGTTTGCTTTATGTACTAGGTACTCCTATATTAGGTGCATATGTTATTGAATGTTACATCCTGTCTTTGTATTGATCCCTTTATCATTATATAATGCCCTTCTTTGTCTTTTGTTATAGACTTTGTTTTAAAGGCTGTTTTGTCTGAGAGGACTATTTCTACCCCAGCTTTCTTGTCATTTCCATTTGCATGAAATATCTTTTTCCATCCCCACACTTTGAGTCTGTGTGTGTCTGAAGCTTTGAGGTGGGTCTCTTGTAAGCAGCATAATAGATAGGTATTGTTTTTTCATCCGGTCAGCCACCCTATGCTTATGATTGGAGCATTTAGTCCATTGACATTTAAGATCATTATTGATAGGTACGTACTTACTGCCATTTTGTTCATTGTTTTCTGGTTTTTGTAGTTCTTTCCTGTTCTTCTGCTTTTAGTTTCTTCCCTTGTGCTTTGATGATTCTATTTAGTGCTATGCTTGTGTTCCTTTCTCTCTAGTTTTTGTGTATCTGTTATAGGATTTTGATTTGTGGTTACCATGGGGTTCATATATGTTGACCTATATATAACTACAAGTTTTAAACTGGTAGTCATTTAAGTTCAAACACATTCTAAAAGATGTACATTTTTTCACTCCTTTCCCCTATGTTTTATTGTTTTGATGTCATATTTTACATCTTTATGTTTATTCCTTAACTGTTATTGTAGTTATAGTTGATTTTACAATTTTTTATCCTTTTTTTTTTTTTGTGGCTGTGCTATGTGGCTTGTGGGAACTTAGTTCTCTGACCAGGGATTAAACCTGGGCCCACGGAACTGAAAGCGCTGAGTCCTAACCACTGGACCACCAGGGAATTCTCTGGTTTTTGTCTTTTAATCTTCTTACTAGCTTATTTCAGAGGTTGATCCACAGCCTTTTAATATATATTTGCCTATACAAGTGAGATTTTTCCTTTCCTGTAGATTCTTTCTTCCTGTTGTAGCCTTTTATTTTCCACGTAAAGAAGACTCTTGAGCATGTCTGCTTTATTTATCTGGATATCTGTTTCTTTCTTCAGGATCAGGAAGTATTCAGCCATAATTTCATCAAATACATTTTTGATCCCTCTCTCTCTCTCTCTCTTCTTCTGGGACCCCTATAGTTTGAATGTTGGTATGCTGGATGTTGTCCCAGAGGTCCCTTATACTATATTCATTTTTTAATGTTTTTCTTTTTGCTGTTCTGATTGGGTGATTTCCATTATTCTATCTTCAGATCATATTTGCATTCTTCTGTATCACCTAATCTTCTGTTAATTCCTTCTGGGGTGTTTTTCATTTCAGTTCTGACTAGTTCTTTCTTATACTTTCTAGTTCCTTGTACAAATTTTCACTGTTCATCTATTCTTTTCCCTAGTTCATCTATTCTTTTCCCTAGTTCAGTTAGCATTCTTGTTACTAATGCTTTGAACATTTTATCTGGTAAATTACTTATTTCTGTTTCATTAGTTGTTTTTTCAGGGTTTTTTCCTTGTTCTTTCATTTTAAAGAAATTCCTTTGTCTTCTCATTTTGCTTAACTTTCTCTGTCTCTGTGAAATTAGGTGAAACAGTTACCCATCCTGGTCTTGAAGGGGTGTGCTTGTGTGGGAGCATCTCTATATAGTCTGTGTGTGCTCAGTGGCTTTGATGGGAGAGCTGGATCTGAAGTGAATACAAGTCACATCTTACCCCAGAGTGTGCTGGAAGCTATCACCTTGGTAGAAGGTGGGGCTGGACATGGAGGGGCTGGAGCCAGAGGCAGATGCAAGCTGGGTCTTCTCCACTCCTCAGTTGCCAACACTGCCCTATCAGGAATGGTGTCAGGTCCCAAATTGCTGGAGCAGAAACCCTGAGAGTAGGGTCTGAGTTGGTTCTGTTCACTTTGAGTGTGTGCTGTTCCCCCCTCCCCACATCAGCACCTTTGCTCCTAGGGGAGCAGTGCTGGAACCAGAGGGGCTGGATTGGGCACCCAGTGGAGGCTGGGGCCCACACTTGGATGGTCCTGGCACCAGTCAGAGCTACAGACTGCTTGTGATCTGCTGCCTCTGTGAATGCTAGTAATGGTGCCCTTTCCCTGTCTGGGTGCTGTGCCAAGTTTGAGCCTACTCTGTCCTCCACAGTTTGTACTTTCCTCTGCAGTTGCAGCCTTTGCCCTAGTGGGGAACTGTTGTGGAGCAAGAGGGGCCAGAGTGGGCATTTGGCGTGGACTGAGGTATGCGCTGGGGTGGTCCCAGCACCAGTCAGAACTCCAGACCACTCCTGATTTGCTGCCCTGTGACCACCAGTCATGGGTTCCCTTGCTCTATTCAGATGCCGTGCCAGATTCAAGCCGGCTCCGTCCCTCACAACTGTGTGTTCTCCTCAGCTGTGGCAGCCTTTGCCCTAGTGTGGAGCTGTGCTGTGGATTAAGGGGGGCTGGAGGAGGTGCTTGGTGTGGGCTGGGGCACGCACTGGTTGGTCACAGTTTCAGTCTGCTTCCTCTGCCTTATTTTGGGAGTAAGCAAGCGTGTGTGCACTCTTCACGAGTGGAGACTAGGTTTCTTACAGCCACACTGTCAGTCCCACTGGATTTCAAACCAGCTAAGAGGACTCATCCTCCTTGTGTTGGACCCCAGATCTGGGGTGCCCATGTTGTGATTCAAACTGCTCACTACCCAGGGAGGATCTCCAAGCCTGTCCTGACCTGACCACTTCTCTTCCCTTCCTACCTGACTCTGTGTGGATCTTTCTTACAGCTTTGATTGTACAGGAGTTCTGCCAGACTCCAGGTAGTTTTCAGTGAGAATTCCTCCACATGTGGATGTATTTTTGATGTGTGTGATGTGAATTATTTTAAGGCTTATATTCTTTGTCTTTAAGTGGGGCATTTAATTTAATGTAGTGAATGATATATATGGGTTAGAAGTACCGTCTTATTTTGTGCTTACTATCTGTCTTTCTTATTTTATGTTTTATTTTTTTCTTTCCATTTTTTACCTTTTTTTGAGTATAATTTATTCAGTTTTCCCTCTATCAATTTGGAAGTTGTATACTCTTTTTTTTTGCTACCCTACCAGTTACTACATGCATCCTTAATTTATCAGAGCCTAGTGTTAGTACCTTTCCCTTTATCCTCAACAAAATGGGATCTTAGAATCCATTAGCTCAATTTACAAGTCCCTCATCCCCCACTTATGCTGGTATTATCACCTATTTTGTGTTGTCTTTGACAATCCACATAAGGCTATATTATATTATTGCTATATTATACAGGCAATGATATATAAATTTATCCACGTATTTATACTGTCTTTGGTCATCTTTCCTTTTCATATTTCTGCTCCTCCGTTTGTGATCATTTCTTTCTTTCTGAAGTAAATCCTAAAGGGTCTGATGGTAGCAAACTCTGCTTTTCTTTTTTGGTATAAAAAAGCCTTTATTTTACTTTTTTTCTCTACCTGTTCTGGCTTGCTGATTTACTTTCTTTATTGAAAGATATTTTGCTGAATATAGAATTCTAGGTGGAACTTTGTTTTAGCACCTTGAAACAGTCATTCTTCTCTCTTGAAGCAAATTTGTCCCTTTTTTCTGTCTGCTTTGAAGATTTTCTCTTTATTTTTTCTGTAGTTTCACTCATTGTCTAGGTATAATTTCCGTTTATGTAGTCTGCTTAGGCTTTTTAAATCTATGGATTGATGTCTTTCATCTGTCCTGGAGAAGTCTCTTTCTCTCTCCTTTCTCTTGTTCTTTCTCCTTTCTCTCTGGGATTCACATTAAATGTATGCTAAAAGTCAACCATCATTTTGCCTCTCCATGATGTGTTCTATGTAATTTTTCTGACCTTCCAGTTTATTAATTCTCTGTTCAGTGGTCTTGTCTCCTTTAAACTTTCCTGTTGATTTATTAGTTTCAGTTCTTGTTTTATTTTTCAGTTTCTGCAAATTCCATTTAGTTATTTTTCAAATCTGTTTTGTCACTTTGTATTTGCTGCAGATGTTTTGAAGCTTGTCTTTTATTTCACTAAACATAGTATGTACAATTGTTTATAGTCTGTGTCCAATCTAATATCCAAAGCCTTTTAAGCCTGGCTTATTTATTTACTTTTCTGTCTATTGTTTCTGTTGGTACTGTCTCATGGTCTTTTTTTATTTGCCTAGTTATCTTGGTATATTTGTCATTGTATTAATATTTGAAAAAATTATTTGTTGGATAATTATTTGAGGCCAGTATAATGAGACTTTTCTTCAAAGATTTTCATTTGCTTCTGTAAGACATCTATGGACATATATCAGTGCAGAACCTCCTTTTTGAATCCAAGACTTGAGGATTACTTGATCACTGTGGTGATATAAACTGTGATGGCAGGTCTGTGAGGGGACTGATTTAATTCTAGTTCAGCCTTACTCTGAGGGTGTAGCCTTTTGGGAATCCAGCTTTTAGAAAGGGGGCAATTATCAAACCTTTCCACTTGGGCAGATTCTCAGATTTGACCCTTCATTTGCTCAGCCCAAATCACAACAGTTTCTCAGCTCTCTTTTGGATTGGCAGATTCCCCTGAGGTAAAAGCAGTTTTGGAGGCTGGGTTTTCTTTGTGTTTTTGCCTTCTCTAGATTTTGGGTTTGCCTTTTCTTGAGGCCTGTTTAATGCCTGAAGGATTTTCTTTTTAAAAATAGTTCAATCAGCTGTATCAGTTGGTATCAGCAGAAATTTGCCATTATCAAAAGCATAGGCTATTAAAAAAATTTTGAGGTTTTTTGCTTTGTTTTGTTCTTATGTGTTCTTTTTTTTTTATGATATATATTTTTATTTATTTATTTATTTATTTATGGCTGTGTTGGGTCTTCGTTTCTGTGCGAGGGCTTTCTCCAGTTGCAGCAAGTGGGGGCCACTCTTTGTCACGGTGCATGGGCCTCTCACTATCGTGGCCTCTCTTGTTGTGGGGCACAGGCTCCAGACGTGCAGGCTCAGCAATTGTGGCTCACGGGCCTAGCTGCTCCGTGGCATGTGGGATCCTCCCAGACCAGGGCTCAAACCCATGTCCCCTGCATGGGCAGGCAGATTCTCAACCACTGCACCACCAAAGAAGCCCCTCTTATGTGTTCTTGTCCCTGAATTATTCTTTCTAATCTTTCCTTTTACTGGATAGGCTTTCTTCAAATGCCTTGTAATTTTTATTCTATTTTAGAATGAGGGAATAAGAAGGCTGTTTGGAACCTGTGTATGTATGTGTATGGAGGGTGGTTTTTGCCTTGCAGTTTTACTTTAGTGTGGGTAGCGGGTGGGACCAGATGTTATGTTGGGGGCCTCCAAAGGCCAGAATTGCAGAAAACTTGACTGTGGGAAGCTGGAATTTTCAGAAGCTGCTCTAGTTCTCCAGATAATTCATTTAGTTCTTTAGAAGAGAGCCTGCTGATTTTGTTTTCAAGTTAGATTTAGTTTCAATGCTTGTTTTCTGGTAGTGCTGCACACAGGGAGGGTTGTGGGGAGATGGGGTCAACTGTTTATCATGTAGACCCTCGAGTCATTACCCATGTTAGCCTTGCATCTCTTTCTGTCATTTTTGGTGTCAGTCTAGATCCTCCCCATGAGTTTTCTAGTTAGATGGGTTCCCACCTCTGCTGCACCCCCCTCCGTGTTTATTGTAGGCTTATTTTCCTCTGCCCTATTTATAAACACACTTCAGTCAGATTTCTTTGTCAGTTTTTTGTTTCAACCAAATCTCTTTGTTGTAGATTTATATACCTGTTAAAAGATTTTTTTCCTTTCAAGTGGAATCTTGCATGGGAGGGCATACAAACTTGAGGGTTCAGTTTCCATCTTTTTTTAAAATTAAAAAAAATTTTTATTTTTGGCTGCATTGGGTCTTCATTGCTGCGTGCGGGCTTTCTCTAGTTGCAGCGAGTGGAGGCTGCTCTTCGTTGTGGTGCTCAGGCTTCTCATGGTGGTGGCTTCTCTTGTTGCGGAGCACGGGCTCTAGGCATGTGGGCTTCAGTAGTTGCGGCATGTGGGCTCAGTAGTTGTGGCTCACAGGTTCTAGAGTGCAGGCTCAGTAGTGGTGGCACACGGGCTTATTTGCTCTGTGGCATGTGGGATCTTCCCAGACCAGGGATCGAACCCATGTCCCTTAAAATGGCAGGAGGATTCTTAACCACTGCGCCACCAGGGAAGTCCCCAGTTTCCCATCTTGACCTGGAACTTTTTCAAAGATTATAAACTCTGCTTAGAGAACTTATTTATTTTGTATCACTCACCCCTTGTTGTAGTCTCCACAGATGCTCATTAACCAACACAATTTCTTAGCCCTTTTCCCACCTCTAAATTGAACTCTCCAGACTTAACTGCCCAGCCTCTGTAATGACATGTTCTTCCCAAAGGACCTTTTGATAGATATTCCCCAAAATGAGTATTTTGGTCTTAGAAGAACTGCCAGTACCAAAGCAGCTGCCACTTAACTTTGCCCAGTTTGCTACATTCATCTAGCTCTTGAGACACCTTGCTTTCAACATTGCTCTTTGTGTTTTTAGGTACTTTGGATTGATTGCTGAGCTGGGCAGTTTTGTGAGCCTGTACCTGCATCCTTCAGCTAGGGCCTCTGCAAGTCTCAGCTTTGACGAAGAGTCTTTGGAATACTGGACTTACACACTTTTCCTGTTCTACCTTCACCTAAGCCTGGATAAGCAGAGATCTCACCTCTTAGCTTTTCTTTATAAGGTCTTCCACTACTTGTGTCTTCCATTTCTGGCCTGGATGCAGCTGCTGCTGCTTGTGGTAGAGATATAGAAAGTGATTTTGTAGGTTGCTTAATAAATGATAAGGACCAAATAAAAGTTTCTGATCAACCTCAACCTAGTGTGTTTTATAATCTTGCCTTTGTTTTTGCCTCATGACTGGAGAGCCACCATGCCTAGCCACAGATTTTTCTGATCTTCCCTGCTAGCCATTGTAAACCCCAGTCTTTCATTTATTTGTTCATTTTTTTAGCACATCAGCAGAGTGTGGCTCCAGAATTTATAGGATGTCACTTAAGGTCTTCAGATGTCAAATAAATGTGATCCTAGATTTAAAACCAGTTAAAATATTTCAGTAGCTTTATTGAGATATAATTCACCTACCATACAATTTACCCACTTAAAGTATACATTTCAGTAGTTTTTAATATATGCACAGTTATGTAAAACTGTTGCTATAGTCAATTTTAGAGCATTGTTAAGGGAATTACATAATAGGTGGTATTTCGTGTCTGCCTTCTTTTGCTTAAGATAATGTTTTGTAAGGTTTATCTATGTTATAGCATGTATCAGTACCCATTCCTTTATTTTTAAAATTGTAAAATATACATAACATGAAATGTATCATTTTAACCACTTTTAAGTGTACAGTTCTGTGGCATTCATTCCCATTGTTATCACCATCATCCATCTCCAGAACATTTTTCATCTTCCCACACTGAAACTGAACCCATTAGAAAATAATTCCCCATTCTTCCCTTCCCCAGGTCCTAGTTAAATCTTGTTTTTTGAGAGAAGGTGTGGGTGACATAGGAGGAAGGAGGCAGAGTACTTAGAAAGTAGTGGTTAAGGAAAGCAGCAGGAAGCCTTGGACAGTGGGACTTAAATATTTTTGGATCATGAATAGAAGGTATAAAGTATATAAATCTCCCTAGAAGGATGTGCAGATGCTCAATCTTGTAATTTTTTTGTTTTTTAATTAATTTATTTATTTATGGCTGTGTTAGGTCTTCATTTCTGTGCGAGGGCTTTCTCTAGTTGTGGCAAGCAGGGGCCACTCTTCATCGCGGTGCGCGGGCCTCTCACTATCGCAGCCTCTCTTGTTGCGGAGCACAGGCTCCAGACGCGCAGGCTTAGCAATTGCGGCTCACGGGCCCAGCTGCTCCGTGGCATGTGGGATCTTCCCAGACCAGGGCTCGAACCCGTGTCCCCTGCATTGGCAGGCAGACTCTCAACCACTGCGCCACCAGGGAAGCCCTTGTAATGTTTTATAAGTAAATTTTTTTTTTAGAATAATACTGATTTACAGAAAAGCTGCAAAGATAGTACAGAGTTCTTGTATACTCCTCACCTAGTTTCCCATTGTTAACATCTTACGTTGCCAGGTACATTTGTCAAACCTAAGAAACTGACGTTTATATCACTATTTACTAAACTCCAGACTTTTTGGATTTCTCCAGTTTTCCCATTAATATCCTTTTTCTGTTCTAAGATCCAACCCAGTACATTGCATTTACTTGTCATGTCTCCCAGTCTCCTCTGGTCTGTTTTCTCTTTTCATGACCATGATAGCCTTCAGTAGCACTGGGGAGGTATCCAGCAGACTGTCCCCGACACGGGTTTGTCTGCTTTTCTTATGATTAGTTAGTACCAGAACTTTGCATATAATTTCAGGGGTTACACAGGCCCCTGAGGCCCTTCCGTGGGCCTCGTATTATTATTGCAGATTGCAATTTAAAAGGGAATGCAGGCCTTTTTTCAAGATAAACTTAGAGGTTGCAGCCCATTAATAGGACATGAAATCAATGTACTGTTGCCACTGTCATTTTAAAATAAAATATTAAAAGCAGTGGAGTGTTGAACTGAGTGAAAGGTAAGTATTTTTGTTTCATTTATATGTGTGTATACTACATCATTGTGGAAAATCTATGTGGTGGGCACAGTTTTGGCCCCCATGACCTTTGCCCCTGGTGTCATGCTTGTGAATATGTTACATGGCAAGAGGGAATGTTGCATATGTAATTAAGGTTACTTACTAATCAGTAGACTTTAAAATAGATTATCCTGGATTATCTGGCCAGCCCCAAAGTAATCACATGGACTCTTAAAAGCAGAGCTTTCTCCTGGCTGAGGGTAGAAGTTATAGAGATGTGGCAGAAGAGGACATCAGAAAGATTCAAAGCATGAAAAGGACATGATCTATTGTTGCTGGCTTTGAAGATGGAGAGGGTCATGAGCCAAGGAATGTGGCAGCCTTTAGAAGATGAGAACAACTGCTGGCTGACAGCCAGCAAGGAAATGACCTCAGTCCCACAACTGCATTGAACTGAATTCTGCTGGTAACTTGCCTGGTCTTGGAAATGGGTTGTCCCTTAGAGCCTCCAGAAAAAGCCCAGGCCAGCTGACACCTTCACTTTGGCCTGGTGAGACCCTGAGCAGATAATATGGTCACACTGTGCCAGACTTCTAAGCTGCAGAACTGTAAGATAATAAATGAGTGTTGGTTTAAGCTGCCAACTTTGTGGTAATGGTGTATTTCTTACTGGGGGTCAAGGTAAAACAGCATTGGAAAATATTGCTGTAGTAGAAGGGATCATGGATGGGTCAGGAGACTTTGGTTCTCATCTCACTACTCCTACTACCTTAGATAAAACTGTGTTAATCACTTACCCTTCCTGAGTTTTCCCTCTTATCAGTTGAGTGGGTTATTCTAAAGTTTCTTCCATATGACATGTTTTTCTTTTATGAACTGCCCTTTTTTTTTTCAGCAAAATTCACCTCTTTTAGTATATAGTTTTATGAGTTTTGATAAATGCATTTAATGACCATCTCGATCAAAGATTAGAAAAGTTACATCACCACAAAAATTCCCTCGTGCTGCCTCTTTATAGTCCTCTCCCACCCAACCAGTGTGCCAGCTCCTGGCAACCACTGATCTATTTATTGCCCACATAGTTTGCCTTCATAAATGGAATCATACAGTTTGTAGACTTTTGAGCCTGGCTTCCTTAATAATGCATTTGAGATTCATTTATGTTGTGTGTATCGGTAGTTTGTTTCTTTTTATTTCTGTGTAGTATTCCATTGTATGGAATGTACGTACCACATTTTGTTTATCCATTCCCCAGTTGCGGGATATTTGCCAGTTTTTGGTGATTATGAATAAAGGTGCTGTAAATATTTGCATGTAGGTTTTTGTGTGAACATTAACTTTTCATGTCTCTTGGGTAAATACATAGGAGTGGGCATGCTGGATCTTGTAAACATATGTTTACTTTTTAAAGAATCTGCCCAACTGTTTTCCAAAGTACCAGTACCATTTTGCATTTATACCAGCAGTGTTTTAGAATTTCAGTTGTTCTGCATCCTTGCTAGCACGTGCATTGCTATAAACTTCCCTCTTAGAACTGCTTTTGCTGCATCTCATAGGTTTTGGATAGTTGTGTTTTTCTTTTCATTTGTCTCTAGGTATTTTTTTGATTTCCTCTTTGATTTCTTCAGTGATCCATTAGTTGTTTAATAGTATATTGTTTAGCCTCCCTTGTTTGTATTTTTTGCAGTTTTTTCTTGTAGTTGATTTCAATCTCATACGTTGTGGTCAGAAAAGATGCTTGATGTGATTTCAATTTTCTTAAATTTACCGAGGCTTGATTTATGGCACAAGATATGATCTATCCTGGAGAATGTTCCATGTGCATTTGAAAAGAAAGTGTATTCTGCTGCTTTCGGATGGAATGTTCTATGGATATCAATTAAGTTCATCTGGTCTAATGTGTCATTTAAGGCCTTTGTTTCCTTATTGATTTTCTCTCTGGGTGATCTGTCCATTGATGAAAGTAGGTTGTTATAGTCCCCCACAATTATTGTGTTACTGTCAGTTTCCTCTTTTATAGCTGTTAGCATTTGCCTTATGTACTGAGGTGCTCCTATGTTGGGTGCATATATATTTATAATTGTTATATCTTCTTCTTGGATTGATCCCTTGATCATTATGTAGTGTCCTTCCTTGTCTCTTGTATCATTCTTTATTTTAAAGTCTATTTTTTCTGATACAAGTATTGCTACTCTAGCTTTCTTTTTATTTCCATTTGCATGGAATATCTTTTTCCATCCTATCACTTTCATTCTATATGTGTGCCTAGATTTGAAGTGGGTCTCTGGTAGATAGCATATATACAGGTCTTGTTTTTGTATCCATTCAGCCAATCTGTGTCTTTTGGTTGGAGCATTTAATCCATTTACATTTAAGGTAATTACTGATATGTATATTCTTATTGCCATTTTATTAATTGTTTTGGGTTTTTTTTTAGGTCTTTTTTCTTCCCTTCCTCTTTTGTTCTCTTTTCTTGTGGTTTGATGACCATGTTTAGTGTTGTGTTTGGATTGCTTTTTCTTTTTTGTGTGTGTAGCTATTGTAGTTTTTTGGTTTGCATTTCCCATGAGGTTTTGATAAAGCAGTCTATATATGTACAAGGTTGTTTAAGTTGCTAGTCTCTTAATTTCAAATGCAATTCCCATTTCTTACCTTTGTACTCTCCTCTCATCATGGTTGCTGGTTTTGATATCATATTTGTGTGTGGATGATTTCCTGCTTTTATTGTATGTTTGCCTTTACCAGTGGGCTTTCCCACTTGTGATTTTCTTATTTCTAGTTGTGGCCTCTCCCCCCAACCCCTTTACTTAGAGAAGTTCCTTTAGCATTTGTTGTAAAGCTGGTTTGGTGGTGCTAAATTCTCTTACCTTTTGCTTGTCTCTAAAGCTTTTGATTTCTCCTTCGAATCTGAATGAGAGCCTTGCTGGGTAGAGTATTCTTGGTTGTAGGTTTTTCCCTTTCATCACTTTGAATTTATCGTGTCACTCCCTTCTGGCCTGCAGAGCTTCTGCTGAAAAATCAGCTGATAACCTTCTGGGAATTCCCTTGTATGCTATTTGTTGCTTTTCCCTAGTTGCTTTTAATATTTTCTCTTTGTCTTTAATTTTTGTCAATTTGATTAATATTTGTCTTGGTGTGTTCCTCCTTGGGTTTACCCTGTACGAGGCTCTGTGCTTCCTGAACTTCGGTGACTGTTTCCTTTCCCACTTTAGGGAAGTTTTCAGCTATTATCTCTTCAAATATTTTCTCAGGCCCTTTCTTTCCCTCTTCTTCTGGGACTCCTATAACGCAAATGTTTGTGCATTTGACCTTGTCAAAATGGCAGCCTCCAGGACAGCTCATGCCCATGAGTACTCCCCAGTATCTCTGCCACGAGTGTCCTTGTCCCTGCAGTGAACCACAGTTGCCCCCTACCTCCTCAGGTGACCCTCCAAGACGAGCAGGTAGGTCTGGCCCAGGCTCCTATGAAGTCACTGCTTTTCCCCCTGGGTCCTGGTGGGCACTAGACCTTGAGTATGCCCTCCAAGAGTGGCGTTTCTGTTTCCCCCAGTCCAGTAGAGTTCCTGTGATCAAGCCCCGCTGGCCCTCAAAGCCAAATGCTCTGGGGGCTCCTCCTCCCAGTGCCAGACCCCCAGACTGGGAAGGCTAACATGAGGCTCAGAACTCTCACGCCTATGGGAGAAACTGTGATATAATTATTTTCCACTTTGTGGGTCACCCACCTGGTGTGTGTGGGATTTGATTGTATCACGTATGTGTCCCTCATCCTACTCATCTTTCTCTCATGGAAATATGCCTAGGGTGATTTTCTACCTAATGTTAATGGTTATTTCTAGGTGGTGGAAATTTTTTTTTAAAGCTTTCATCTCTGTTCTTCTCTGCATCGCATATTATGCGATGCATGTTGTTATGATGTGAGGAGGGACCAGAACTAGGAGGAGATTGATGTAAGGAGGGACCAGAACTAGGAGCTTTTTGATACTGGGTTGGAACTAACCATTAAAATCTCTGAGCTGGGCTTGAGATTGCTTGGCCCAGTGTTGCCTAATGGTTTCCTAAGAGTGATAAAATATCCCAATTTTCTGGAAGCCAGATTACATTTTGTGTTATCTGTGTTGCACAAAAAAGTAATACTGTATAATTCCATTTATATAAAGCTCTAGAACAGGTCAAGTTAACTATGGTGGAAAAAAATAAGAGCATTGTTGTCTCTGAGGGATGGAGGTGGGAATTACCTGGGAAGAGGCTTGAGGGAATTTTCTATGTTCTATATCTCTGTAGGTGTGTGGATCATATGGAGGTTTGTGTTTGTCAACATTCAGCAAATGGTACATTTAAGATTATTGCAGTTCACTGTATGTAAATTTTACCTTAAAAAATTCCCATAGACAAATTTTGTATTCTAGTTGATGTGCATACTGAAGTGTTTAGAGGCAGTATGTAATGGTATCTACAACTTACTTTGAAATGGATCAGAAATAAGATGGATTGATAGATGAAGAATTATGTGATAAAACAGATTATATGTAACAATTAGATAATCTGGTGGTGAGTCAACTTTTCCTTTTAAAATTTTTCAAAATAAAATGTTGGGAAAATAAAGACCATTGCAATCCCATGAGAGACTAAGTGAAAATGAAAGAGATAGAAGGCATCCAAAAGTCCAGTCCACCAAACATTTTTTTTGTGCAGCACAGGTGCTGAGATGAATAGATCCATTCTGGTCCTGCAGGACATGGGAATGTGGAAGGAGAACCACTCGGGAGTAAATTTCTGTAATCCAAATGAATATTTTAGTGATGCATTAATAGAGACTCAAAAGTGATGAGTGTGAGAAAGGAAAGTTACATCCCAACCAGAAGAAATTAAGATAAACTACCTCCCTACCCAAGATAAGGACAGTCATCTCCCAGACCTTGAGGATTTCTACCCCGAAAACTCCCATTGCTTCCAGAAGAGGTGACTGATGCTGTGTCTTCAAACCCCACCGTGGAACAGCTATGATATAGATGTGTTGCTATCAACACATTCACAAGTGACTTGTTACTAACAATAGTTGACTTTAAAATAAATTTATTAGAGTCAATTTAAGACCCTTCCTAGTTAAAACCATTCTCATGTACACTGTAATGTATTCTTTCAATGGGAGCTTATGGGTACAGTTAGTGCTGGCATGGTAAGACTTGCACATAACCAAGTCTGTATCCTTCAGAGTGTCACAAGAGTTATGGGAATTCAGTTTGGAAATTACTGTTCTGAAGACTAGTTCCAAAACTTGACTATGTATCAGATTCTTCTGCAGCATTTGTTAAAAATGCCAATTTCTGGACCATACCACCCCCCAGACCTAATGAATCAGAACCTCAAGGTTGGAGCTCCAAGAATCTCTCTTGCTCTCTCTCTTTTTTAAAAACAAATTCTCCAAGTACTTTTTTCCCTGGCACTGATCCACAGACTTCTGGTCTAGAGGAAAATGTAAATCCTAAGGGCAGGGCATGGGTCCTTCATCATGTCTGTTGAACTGATTCATAATTAATAAAGCAGTCACTCTCATAGTAAGAAGTGGTCCTGAAATGCTAGCATAAAGCTGGCAGGTGGCCTAGGAATTTAGAGACTCCTACATTCCTGGGCCATAACCAGCAGAGGGAGACTGGATCCCCAAGCCTTTGGTGAAGGTGGCCACACTTAGACCTCCCCTTGGTGGAGGTGATTTCTTCTGCCAAATCAGGTTAAGGCTGTGACAATTTTAGGAATTTCCTCTGTGTTTTCTGAGAAATGACAATTATATTTTTTCTGTGGATTCTGGCCCGGAAGCCTCCCAAACTCTCTCCAAGCGGTATATTGAGTGCACTATCCAGAGTTTTTACTTCTGTTTCACTAGGCTATCTGAACCTCAAAAATGTATTATCCCTGCTGTTAAGATTTCATACAGTCCAGAGGAAACAAGTGTGAGGCTCTGCTCAGAATCCCATGATCAAAGCCCTTTGCTTATGATAATGTGCTCTAGTGTATGAGCTATGGTGTGTTTTTCCCAAGAATTTGGAAATAAGGGGTAGGAAGATTGCCCTCTGAAAGTAGAACCTCAAAGTCAAGCTGAGTTCAGAGGCTGAGTTGCTCCCAGATTCAGCTAGGCCTGATCAAATATATCTAGAAGAATGTGTCAATCAGTAGGGGGCACTGTTCAGTCGTGAAAGTGAGGAAGGAGTCCCAGAGATATGTTGGTGGGCCCCATCCTCCACTAGGTAGGGTAGCTTGAGCCAGTGCCTCTGAGTATTGTGGTCCCATTGACCAGGCATGACAGCCTGTCCTATTCAGGTGCCTTCAACCACTGGAATTGTATATTGAGCTCCATTTGTTCTGAGCCCACATTCCCCAAGCAACAATTTGGTGCTGACCTGGCTTCACAGGTAGCTCTGCCCCAGGGAGAGAAGGCGCTGATCATGGGAATGTGTTCTATTTCCATTCACCGTGACAGTGATTTCTCTTTATGAATGAATAGGGCCATTTCCAGCTATGAGTTGTCTGTCCATGTTGCGTCATTACAGGGAAACAAGAGGATTGGCGGCCTTATTCATAGGGAGTATTTCACTCCTTGTAAGAGTTGTTCTGCATTGTAGATTACTGACTTGCCAAGCAAGGGATGTATTGGAAAATTGCATACAGTCAGAATACACACATATTAGAAGTAAACTTCCTATAGGAAATGATACAGGAGAGAATTGAGGTGTTTTGGTCACATTTGGGAGAATCTGCAGGCTGCATTATGCCCATATTTATAGAGCTCTATAAATATTTCAATGTATCAGATGGTAACAACATCCAACAGGTAGAGGAAGAGAGAGTAGATGCTGTAGAATGAGAAGAAGGTGATCTGCACAGGTCAAAATTGTGGGACATCATGGACCAGATCTAAAATAATCAAAACACAAATGTCCAGTCTTTAGGCAGTGGAAACCATGGGGCGGGTGAGAAAGACCCACCACTCACTGGCTGTTGTGCTGAACTACCTGGCAGTGACACCCCTAGTTTTCTGTATTAGGGTAAAAACTAATTTGCTGTAACAAATATCCCCCAAAATACACTGGCTTAAATCAAGTAGAAGTTTATTTCTCCTCCATGTTACAATTCAACTGGTGTAGACTAGCAGGGCAGCTCTGTTCTATGGGGTCATTTGGAATCCAGGATCCTTCCATCTCATTGCTTTGTGGTTACCAACTGTATAGTACCGCCCAGTAGAACTTTCTGTGATGATGGAAATGTTCTACATCTGTGGTGTACAGTGATAGTCACCAGCCATATGTGGCTAGCCGTTGAAATGTGGCTGAGGAACTAAATTTTTAATTTTGCTTAATTTTAATTAATTTAAATTTAAATGGCCACAGGTGTCTAGTGGTTACTGTATTTGACAGAGTAACTCTAGATCAAAGCTGGGTGATCTCCAAGTCCAGTTCCAATTCACAGGAAGGGAAGGAGAGTGTTAGCAGGACAAGGGACTCATCTTTTAAGTTGGAGAGGACTAAGAAGTTGTATACATTACTTCAGTTCAAATCTCATTTATCCATACTTAGTCAAGTAGCCACATCTAGTTGCAAGGACAGTGAGGAAATAGTTTCTGCCTAGCGGGCCATGTGCCCAGCCACAACTCTCTTGTTATGGTCAAGTGATGGACAGATTTTGGTGGACATCTAGAAGTCTCAGCCACAGCATCTCATTTTTGTAACAACTCTTACGTGTGGGATTGTGGGTATATTAACATTTCTAAGCCTCGGTGATAATAACAATCACTACTCCATAAGGTTATTGTGAGGGTCACAATGAGATAATGCTAGTAAAGCCCTCAGTACCATGCTGGGAACAGTGTTGAATCAACACTGGGTACTGCTACTACAGCTTTTGTCAACTTCAGTGTCAGCCTTCAGTAATACTTACTGAGCATTGAAACCCTTTCTATTCTGAATGTGGCTTGTCTATGATAATAAAAGCTCTAAATAAGAAATGAGGGCTCTGCCAAACACACATAAGGGAAACAACATAAATGGAGACATGTCTGCACATCAGACATTGGGCTTGGCTAATGAGAGTTTGCTTCTGAGAAAAAGTTCATTTTGATGTGCTGACAACCCCAGGTTTCTTAGTCTGAGACATACTGAGATTATTAATGTCACTGTGAAGGACCTCTTTGGGGATGCTGGAGAGCTTTTACCCAAGACAGACAACATGTTCCTTTTGCTCCCCACTGCCAAATAGAGTCTAGTACAGTGAACAGAGAAAGACATGCTTTTAAAAAGATGTCTATGCCTGTCAGTTCACAGTGTTTTCTTGATGAGCTGATAATGAGCACATCTCTACCTTATTGAAGAAGGTAAATAGAGACTGACCATTCACCTGTTGAATGAAGCAACTTGGGTTGCTTCCATATCTTGGCAATTGTAAATAGTGTTGCTATGAACGTTGGGGTACATGTATGTTTTCTAATTATTGTTTTTGGGTTTTTTTCTGGATATATACCCAGAAGTGGAATTTCTGTGTCATATGATAGTTCTATTTTTAGGTTTCTGAGGAACCTCCATACCGTTTTCTATAGTGGCTGCACCAATGAACATTCCCGCCAACAGTGTACTGAGCCATAGAAAAAGAATGAAATTCTGCCATTTATAGAATATTATGCTTAGTGAAATAAGTCAGACAGAGAAAGACAAATACTGTATGATTTTACTCATATGTGGAATCTAAAAAATAATACAAATGAATGTATATGCAAAATAGAAACAGACTCACAGATATAGAAAACAAACTAGTGGTTACCAGAGGGGATAGGGAAGGGGGAGGGACAAATTAGGGATATGGGGCTAACATATACAAACCACTATGTATAAAATAGGTAAACAACAAGGGTATATTGTATAGCACAGGGAACTATAGCCATTATTTTGTAATAACTTTTAATGGAGTATATAATCTGTAAAAATACTGAATCACTATGCTGTATACCTGAAACTAATATAATATTTAAATCGACTATACTTCAAAAAAATAGAGACTGACCAGGGAGCAGCAGGGCAGTGAGAGCTGTAGAAGTCATCTGTCCTATCTCAGGAATGTCACACCAGATTGTCATGAAGCAAAGATCAATGTTTGGCTTCTAAAATTACACAAAGATAGTGAATTTACTGAAGACCCTCAATTTGTTTTAAAGAAATGTGTGATTTCTGAATAAACAACTGTGAAACTATATTTCAAAACAGTGGGTGATAGTATTTCTTATTTGCCTTTGGTGCTTTGAGATAGTAAAATACCAGGTGAATGCTGAATGAAAATCTTAGGGATAATTTCTGGATTATTCTCTTGTCATGCTAAAAGCAAGAAGCTAAATTGGTTTTCTCCTAATTTTCGTTCCTAATTACGAGTGACATGAATCACAGTGATTTCACAACGCAGTTTGTAAAAGTGAAAATGTCGATACGTCGGAATATGTGTCCTAATAGAGAAAAATATCAGACATTACAGAAACGGAGAGAAAATTCCCAACAGAGCTCATTGTCATGGGAAACACTCAAGCTCTGAGCTTAAGAGATAGACTGTGGCCTTAAAGCAGATGTTTGGGCACAAGATAAGAGGAAACCTTAGGCGAAGGTGGCAGTGGGAGGCAGGAAGGGGAGAGTGACAGTGCCAGCAGGTGCCAACAGATTAGTGTCTGTGGCAAGGACGGGTTGAGGTGTTAATTGTGGTATGTGCCAATGTTCGAGAACACAGCCTGGGCCCCGCAGGGCCTAGAATGGCTAAACAGACCTGCCCATGGATTTCACCAGGAGATTCTTCAACACTAAACTTGTAGAAAGGGCTTTTTTTTTTCTGGGTTTGATTTTCATCGTATTATATAGCTAGTAGTTTAGGAATGATGGTGTATTTGGCCCTAGGGAAAAGTGTCTGTTAAAGTTGGCAATAAGAGCCAGGAGTTATAAGCTGGGGACAGATGGATGGATGGTCTTCCTTCAGTTGACACTAGGAAAACACTACCCAGTGTTCTAAAAGATGAGAAAACTTTGCAGTTGTAAGACAATGAGAGTAAGAATGCCATGCATCACAGCTGATATAGTCTGGAGGAGGAGATGCTGATTAACTGATCATGCTAAAGGGTGGGTCCATCAGCCTTTCTGCTTCAGGCCCTCTCTGAATACATATTTGCTTCTAGGATAAAGTCCAACCTGCTCAATAAGACCTTACAAGGTCTTTCTTTACAAGGTTTCTGATGGGACCTTGCCTGCCTCTCTATGCTTGTTTCTCCTCCCCACTCTCCTTGAACTCTAGCCACTCTGGATTTCCTTAGGGAGCCATGGTCTCTGGCTTTGCAGATGCTGTTCCCTCTGCCTGTTGTACTTTTCTGCTCATTCTCCTCTCCCCCATTTGCCTCCTGACTTCTACTCTTTTTTTAAGTCTAAGGCTTGAGAAAATTTCCAGGCCACCTGCTAGGTGAGGGTAGGTGCCCTCGCTCTGTGCTCCCACATGCCCTTTCTCTCCTCATCACAGGGCTTACCACACTCTTGAACCAGTGCTTGTTTCCCTGTCCCTGTCTCCCAGGAGACTGCCAGCTTCATGAGGCTGGGGACAGGGTCTGCCTGCTTCATGGTACCCCCAGTTGGGCTCTGGTGTAAAACAAGTAAAAGACTTGTTTGAAAAAAACTGTGTTAAAATATTTATATTTTTAAAAAGTAGTCCATGAATATATGATAACTTAAAAAATTAAAATAACACAGAAGATAGATTAAAATGTAGAAGTTCCCTAGAGTCAAGGTCCTTCATTAAGCTCTCCGTCCCCATAGTAACCACTGTTAGCAGTTTGCTGTGTTAGCCTTCTGACATTTTGTATGCGTTTTTCAGATTTATATATGTATAATTTTTTAAAACATCTTTATTGGACTATAATTGCTTTACAATGGTGTGTTAGTTTCTGCAGTATAACAAAGTGAATCAGCTATACATAAACATATATCCCCATATCTCCTCCCTCTTGCATCTCCCTCCCATCCTCCCTATCCCACCCCTCTAGGTGGACACAAAGCACCGAGCTGATCTCCCTGTGCTATGTAGCTGCTTCCCGCTAGCTATCTATTTTACATTTGGTAGTGTATCTATGTCCATGCCACTCTCTCACTTCGCCCCAGTTTACCCTTCCCCCTCTCTGTGTCCTCAAGTCCATTCTCTACGTCTATGTCTTTATACCTGTTCCTGCCTCTATGTTCTTCAGAACCAATTTTTTCTTTTTTTCTTTTTTTTTTTTTAGATTCCATATACATGTGTTAGCAAACGGTATTTGTTTTTCTATTTCTGACTTACTTCGCTCTGTATGACAGTCTCTAGGTCGATCCACCTCACTACAAATAACTCAATTTCATTTCTTTTTATGGCTGAGTAATATTACATTGTGTATATGTGCCACATCTTCTTTATCCATTCATCTGTCGATGGACATTTAGGTTGCTTCCATGTCCTGGCTATTGTAAAGAGTGCTGCAATGACTATTGTGGTACATGACTTTTTGAATTATGGTTTTCTCAGGGTACGTGCCCAGCCCAGTAGTGGGATTGCTGGGTCGTATTTTTAGTTTTTTAAGGAACCTCCATACTGTTCTCCAGAGTGGCTGGATCACTTTACATTCCCACCAACAGTGCAAGAGTGTTCCCTTTTCTCCACAACCTCTCCAGAACTTATTGTTTGTAGCTTTTTAAATGATGGCCATTCAGACTGGTGTGAGGTGATACCTCATTGTAGTTTTGATTTGCATTTCTCTAATGATTACTGATGTTGAGCATTCTTTCATGTGTTTGTTAGCAGTCTGTATATCTTCTTTGGAGAAATGTCTATTTAGATCTTCTGCCCATTTTTGGATTGGATTGCTTGTTTCTTTGATAGTGAGCTGCATGAGCTGTTTGTATATTTTGGAGATTAATCCTTTGTTAGTCACTTCGTTTACAAATATTTTCTCCCATTCTGAGGGTAGTCTTTTCATCCTGTTTATGATTTCCTTTGCTGTGCAAAAACTTTTAAGTTTCATTAGGTCCCATTTATTTGTTTTTATTTCCATTTCTCTAGAAGGTGGGTCAAAAACAATCTTGCTGTGATTTATGTCATAGAGTGTTCTGCCTATGTTTTCCTTTAAGAGTTTTATAGTGTTTGGCCTTACATTTAGGTGTTTAATCCATTTTGAGTTTATTTTTATGTATGGTGTTAGGGAGTGTTCTAATTACATTCTTTTACATGTAGCTGTCCAGTTTTCCCAGCACCACTTATTGAAGAGGCTGTCTTTTCTCCATTGTATATTCTTGCCTTCTTTATCAAAGATAAGGTGACCATAAGTGTGTGGGTTTATCTCTGGGCTTTTATCCTGTTCCATTGATCTATGTTTCTGCTTTTGTGCCAGTACCATACTGTCTTGATTACTGTAGCTTTGTAGTACAGTCTGAAGTCAGGGAGCCTGATTCCTCCAGCTCTGTTTTTCTTTCTCAAGATTGCTTTGGCTATTCGGTGTCTTTTGTGTTTCCATACAAATTGTGAAATTTTTTGTTCTAGTTCTGTGAAAAATGCCATTGGTAGTTTGATAGGGATTGCATTGAATGTAGATTGCTTTGGGTAGTAGAGTCATTTTCACAATGTTGATTGTTCCAATCCAAGAACATGATATATCTTTTCATCTGTTTGTATCATCTTTAATTTCTTTCATCAGTGTCTTATATTTTTCTGCATACAGGTCTTTTGTCTCCTTAGGTAGGTTTATTGCTAGGTATTTTATTCTTTTGGTTGTAATGGTAAATGGGAGTGTTTCCTGAATTTCTCTTTCAGATTTTTCATCATTAGTGTATAGGAATGCAAGAGATTCTGTGCATTAATTTTGTATCCTGCAACTTTACCAGATTCATTGGTTAGCTCTAGTAGTTTTCTGGTAGCATCGTTGGGATTCTCTAAGTGTAATGTCATATCATCTGCAAACAGTGATAGTTTTACTTCTTCTTTTCTGATTTGGATTCCTTTTATTTCTTTTTCTTCTCTGATTGTTGTGGCTAAAACTTCCAAAACTCTGTTGAATAATATTGGTGAGAGTGGACAACCTTGTCTTGTTCCTCATCTTAGAGGAAATGGTTTCAGTTTTTCACCATTGAGAACGAGGTTGGCTGTGGGTTTGTCATATATGGCCTTTATTATGTTGAGGTAAGTTCCCTCTATGCCTACTTTCTGGAGGCTTTTTATCATAAATGGGAGTTGAATATTGTCAAAAGGTTGTTCTGCATCTATTGAGATGATCATATGGTTTTTCTACTTCAATTTTTTAATATGGTTTATCACACTGATTGATTTGTATATATTGAAGAATCCTTGCATTCCTGGGAAAAACCCCACTTGATCATGGCGTATAATCCTTTTAATGTGCTGTTGGATTCTGTTTGCTAGTATTTTGTTAAGGATTTTTGCATCTATGTTCATCAATGATATTTGTTTGTAGTTTTCTTTTTTTCTGTGACATCTTTGTCTGCTTTTGTATCAGGGTGATCGTAGCCTCATAGAATGAGTTTGGGAGTCCTCCTCCCTCTGCTATATTTTGGAAGAGTTTGAGAAGGATAGGTGTTAGCTCTTCTCTAAATGTTTGATAGAATTCGCCTGTGAATCCATCTGGTCCTGGGCTTTTGTTTGTTGGAAGATTTTTAATCACAGCTTCAATTTCAGTGCTTGTGATTGGTCGGTTTATACTTTCTACTTTTTCCTGGTTCAGTCTTGGGAGGTTATGCTTTTTGAAGAATATGTCTATTTCTTCCAGGTTGTCCATTTTATTGGCATATAGTTGCTAGTAGTAATCTCTCATGATCCTTTGTATTTCTGCAGTGTCATTGTTACTTCTCCTTTTTCATTTCTAATTCTATTGCTTTGAGTCTTCTCCCAATTTTTCTTGATGAGTTTGGCTAATGGTTTATCAATTTTGTTTATCTTCTCAAAGAACCAGCTTTTTGGGGGCTTCCCTGGTGGCACAGTGGTTGAGAATCTGCCTGCCAATGCAGGAGACACGGGTTTGAGCCCTGGTCTGGGAAGATCCCACATGACGTGGAGCAACTAGGTCTGTGAGCCACAACTACTGAGCCTGCGCATCTGGAGCCCATGCTCCGCAACAAGAGAGGCTGCGATAGTGAGAGGCCTGTGCAGTGTGATGAAGAGTGGCCCCCGCTTGCTGCAACTAGAGCAAGCCCTCGCACAGAAACGAAGACCCAATGCAGCCAAAAATAAATAAATTAGTTAATAAAAAAAAAGGATCCCTAACCTTTAAAAAAAAAAAAAAAAGAACCAGCTTTTAGTTTTATTGATCTTTACTATTGTTTCCTTCATTTCTTTTCATTTCTTTCTGATCTGATCCCTATGATTTCTTTCCTTCTGCTAAGTTTGGGATTTTTGTTTGTTCTTCTTTCTCTAAATGCTTGAGGTGTATGGTTAGATTGTTTATTTGAGAAGTTTCTTGTTTCTTGAGGTAGGATTGTATTGCTATAAACTGCCCTTTTAGAACTGCTTTTGCTGCATCCCATATGTTTTGTTGTCGTGTTTTTATTATCATTTGTTTCTACGTATCTTTTGATTTCCTCAGTGATCTCTTGGTTATTTAGTAGTGTATTGTTTAGCCTCCATGTATTTGTGTTTTTTACAGATTTTTTCCTGTAATTGATATCTAGTCTCATAGCATTGTGGTCAGAAAAGATACCTGATAAGATTTCAAATTTCTTAAATTTACCAAGGCTTGATTAGTGACCCAAGATATGAACTATCCTGGAGAATGTTCCATGAGCACTTGAGAAGAAAGTGTATTCTGTTGTTTTTGGATGGAATGTCCTATAAATATCAATTAAGTCATCTTGTTTAATGTATCATTTAAAGCTTGTGTTTCCTTATTTATTTTCAGTTTGGATGATCTGTCCATTGGTGAAAGTGGGGTGTTAAAGTCCCCTACTATGATCGTGTTACTGTCAATTTCCCCTTTTATGGCTGTTAGCATTTGCCTTATGTATTGAGGTGCTCCTATGTTGAGTGCATAAATATTTACAATTGTTATATCTTCTTCTTGGATTGATCCCTTGATCATTAGGTAGTGTCCTTCTTTGTCTCTTGTAATAGTCTGTATTTTAAAGTCTGTTTGGTCTGATATGAGAATTGCTACTCCAGGTTTCTTTTGATTTCCATTTGCATGGAATATCTTCTTCCATTCCCTCAGTTTCCGTCTCTATGTGTCCCTAGGTCCAAAGTGGGTCTCTTGTAGACAGCATATATATGAGTCTTGTTTTTGTATCCATTTAGCCAGTCTATGTCTTTCAGCTGGAACATTTACTCCATTTACATTTAAGGTAGTTATCGATGTGTATGTTCCTATTACCATTTTCTTAATTGTTTTGGGTTTGTTATTGTAGGTCATTTACTTCCCTGTGTTTCCTGCCTCGAGACGTTCCTTAAGGATTTATTGTAAAGCTAGTTTGGTGGTGTTGAATTCTCTTAGCTTTTGCTTGTCTGTAAAGGGTTTAATATCTCTGTTGAATCTGAATGAGATCCTTGTTGGATAGAGTAATCATGTTTGTAGCTTTTTCCCTTTCATCACTTTAAATATGTCCTGCCACTCCCTCCTGGCTTGCAGTGTTTCTGCTGAAAGATTAGTTGTTAATCTTATGGGGATTCCCTTGTGTGTTATTTGTTGTCTTTCCCTTGTTGCTTTTAATATTTTTTCTTTGTATTTAATTTTTCATAGTTTGATTAATATGTGTCTTGGCGTGTTTCTCCTAGGATTTATCCTGTATGGGACTCTCTGTGCTTCCTGGACTTGATTGACTCTTTCCTTTCCCGTATTAGGGAAGTTTTCAACTATAATCTCTTCTAATATTTTCTCAGTCCCTTTCTTTTTCTCTTCTTCTTCTGGGACCCCTATAATTTGAATGTTGGTGCATTTCATGTTGTCCCAGCCGTCTCTGAGACTGTCCTCAATTCTTTTCATTCATTTTTCTTTATTCTTCTCTGCAATAGTTTTTTCCACTATTTTATCTTCCAGGTCACTTATCCCTTCTTCTACCTCAGTTATTCTGCTATTGATTCCTTCTAGAGAATATTTAATTTCATTTATTGTGATGTTGATCATTGTTTGTTTGCTCTTTAGTTCTTCTAGGTCCTTGTTAAACGTTTCTTGTATTTTCTCCATTCTATTTCCAAGATTTTGGAACATTTTTATTATCATTACTCTGAATTCCTTTTCAGGTAGACTCCCTATTTCCTCTTTGTTTGTTTGGTCTGGTGAGTTTTTACCTTGCTCCTTCATCTGCTGTGTGTTTCTCTGTCTTCTCATTTCACTTAACTTACTGTGTTTGGGGTCTGCTTCTTGCAGGCTGCAGGTTCATAGTTCCCGTTGTTTATGGTGTCTGCCCCAGTGGCTAAGGTTGGTTCAATGGGTTGTGTAGGCTTCCTGGTGGAGTGGACTGGTGCCTGTGTTCTGGTGGATGAGGCTGGATCTTGTATTTCTGGTGAGCAGGACCACGTCTGTTGGTGGGTTTTGGTGTGTCTGTGACCTTATTATGTTTTGAGGCAGCCTCTCTGCTAATGGGTGGGGTTGTGTTCCTGTCTTTCTAGTTGTTTGGCATAGGGTGTCCAGCACTGTAGCTTGCTGATCGTTGAGTGGAGCTGGGTATTAGTTTTGAGATGGAGATCTCTGTGAGAGCTTTCATCATTTGATATTATGTGGAGCCAGGAGGTCTCTGGTGGACCAATGTCCTGAACTCGGCTCTCTCACCTCAGAGGCACAAGCCTGACACCTGGCTGGAGCATGAATACCCTGTCAGCCACACGGCTCAGAAGGAAATGGAGAAAGAAAGAAAGAAAGAAAGAAAGAAAGAAAGAAAGAAAGAAAGAAAGAAAATAAAGTTATTAAAATAAGAAATAAATTATTAAAAATAACAAAAACTAAGAAGTAATAAAAAAAGAAAAAAAGAAAGAAGAGAGCAACCAAACCAAAAATCAAATCCAACAATGATAATAAGTGCTAAAAACTATACTAAAAAAAAAAAAAAAAGGACAGACAGAAGTGTAGGACAAATGGTAAAAGCAAAGCTATACAGACAAAATCACAGAAAGAAGCATGCATATACACACCCACAAAGGGAGAAAAAGGAAAAAAAATATATATATTTTTAAAAAGGAAGAGAGCAATGAAATCAATAAACAAATCTACCAATGATAATAAACTCTAAATACTAAACTAAGATAAACATAAAACCAGAAAAAAATTAGATGCAGAAAACAAACCCCAAGTCTACAGTTGATCCCAAAGTCAATTGCCTCAATCTTGGGATGATTCATTGTCTATTCAGGTATTCCACAGATGAAGGGTACATCAATTTGATTGTGGAGATTTAATGTGCTGCTTCTGAGGCTGCATGGAGAGATTTCCCTTTCTCTTCTTTGTTCGCACAGCTCCTGGGGTTCAGCTTTAGATTTGGCCCCGCCTTTGCGTGTAGGTCACCTGAGGCCATCTGTTCCCCACCCAGACAGGACGGGGTTAAAGTAGCAGCTGATCAGGGGGCTCTGGCTCACTCAGGCCAGGGAGAGGGAGGGGTATGGAATGTGGGGTGGCCCTGCAGCAGCAGAGGCCAGCGTGTCATTGTAACTGCCTGAGGCATGATGTGTGTTCTTCTGGGGATGTTGTCCCTGGATATTGGGGCCCTGGGAGTGGTGGGCTGCACAGGCTCCTGGGAGGAGAGGTGTGGATAGTGACCTGTGCTTGCACACAGGCTTCTTGGTGGCTGCAGCAGCAGCCTTAGTGTCTCATGCCCGTCTCTCGTGTCTTCGCTGATAGCCGTGGCTCGCGCCCATCTCTCTAGCTCGTTTAGGCAGTGCTCTGAATCCCCTGTCCTTGCACACTCCGAAACAATGGTCTCTTGCCTCTTAGGCAGTTCCAGACATTTTCCCAGACTCCCTCCTAGCTAGCTGTGGCACACTAACCCCCTTCAGGCTGTGTTCACGCAGCCAACCCCAGTCCTCTCCCTGGGATCTGACCTCTGAAGCTCGAGCCTCAGCTCCCATCCCCCACACATCCCAGCAGGTGAGCAGACAAGCCTCTCAGGCTGGTGAGAGGTGGTTGCCACTGATCCTCTGTGCGGGAATCTCTCCACTTTGCCCGCTGCACCCCTGTTGCTGTGCTCTCCTCCATGGCTCCAAAGATTCCCCCCACCTCCACCACCCTATCTCTGCCTTTGAAGGGGCTTCCTAGTGTGTGGAAACTTTTCCTGCTTCACAGCTACCTCCCTGAGGTGCAGGTCCCATCTCTATTCTCTTATCTCTGTTTTTTCTTTTTTCTTTTGCCCTGCCCAGGTACGTGGGGGAGTTTCTTGCCTTTTGGGAAATCTGAGATCTTCTGCCAGCGTTGAGTAGGTCTCTGTAGGAGCTGTTCCACATGTAGATGTATTTTTGATGTATTTGTGGGGAGGAGGGTGATCTCCACGTCTTACTCCTCTGCTATCTTGAAGCTATCCCCCTATAGATGTATAATTTTAAGCAGAAAAGGGAAAAAAGAAGCCATATAGTGGCATATATGTGACTGATCTATCTATCCATGTATCTATCTATGTATCTGTGTATCTATGTATCTATCTATCTATGCATACGCATACCATTTTTGTAAAAATGAATGTGTGTGAGTATGCGTGTATGTGTATGTATAGTTAACATTCTAAGTGGTAAGCAAGAGAAACGAACAATGGTTGATTTTAAACAGAAAAGGAATTTAATGTCAAGTAGCTCGTAGGATCAGCAGTAGCCTGAAGAAGCAGGCTTGGAAAGTGGGTGGGAAGAACGGGAAGCTGGACAACCAGAAGCACAGCTAGATTCCCCCAAAGGATAGGTCTAGTGAGGACACCTCTGCTGTCCTCTGAGCAGGGACTCCTCAGTTGCCCCCTTCCCTCAACCTCTGTCAGTGCTGCTTGCTGGTGCCACCACTACCCCTGGCCAACAAATGCTGCCATGCTGCCACCACCCACACCCTTCCTGTCTTTGCACCATTAATTCTCTATACAAAGGCCCAGTCAGAGGATTGGCCAAGGCTGGTTAGGAGATGGCAGCCAGCTGCAGAGGGACTGGATATGCAGTTGTCTGGAGATTTTGACTCCTATAGATGTGGCCCCTACTAAGTCTCCTCCTCTCATGGTTTTTCTTTTTCTAGTATTTTTTTGTTTTCTTTTAATGCTTAAGCTTTTGATCCATCTGGAACTTATTTTTGCCTATAGAGTGATGTAGGGAGCCAATGATACTTCTTTTCTGGATGGCTACTTAGTTATTCATATGCCATTTAAAACATTCATCCCCACCCCTACCCTCAGCACATGATGTTTTGAAATGCCACCCTTTTAAAAAAAATTGAGGTATAGTTGATTTACAATATTGTGTTAGTTTCTGTGTACAGCAAAGTGATTGAGTTATACATATATATATATATATATATAATATATATATATATATATATATATTCTTTTTCATATTCTTTTCCATTATGGTTATTACAGGATATTGAATATAGTTCCCTGTGCTGTACAGGAGGACCTTGTTGTTTACCTATTTTATGTATGAAATGCTACCCCCCCCCCCCCCCCCCCCCCCGCTTTTTTTTGGCTGTGCCATGCAGCTTCCAGGATCTTAGTTCTCTGATCAGGGATCAAACCCACACCCCGGCAGTGAAAGCGCTGAGTCCTAACCCCTGGACCACCAGGGAATTCCCAAAATGCCACCCTTTTAATGTATTAAATTCCATACATGCTGGGATATATGTATTTATGGATTCTCTGTTCTGTTCCATTGACCTATTATGTACCAGTACCAAATTACTTGAGTCTTTTGTCAAAATAACTCATATAATGTTTTTTAAACTTTACATTTTGAAATAATTTCAAACTTAAGGTGCAAGACTAATACAAAAGACTCCCATATCACCTTCACCTAGATTCATTTTCTCTATTTATCACCCTTTATTATATATATTATTATTATATAATTTTTATTCTGAACTTTTTAAGAGTAAATTGCAGACATGATGCCCCTTAACTCCTAAATACTTCAGTAACTTTTTTCTAAGAACAAGGGCATTCACTTACTTAACCATGAGACAGTGATAAAAACCAGCAAATCTAACCTTGTTACAATCTAATGTAATGTATGGATTTATTCAAATTCTGTCAATTGTCTGTCTCAATAATTGAATTTTCATAATTTTTTTCTTATTGAGATGCAATCCAGGGTCATTCCTTTTATCTAGTTTTCATGTCTTCTTTTTGGTCTTCTTTAATCTGTGTCAGGTCTTTAGGTTTTGTTATTCATGATTTTGACATTTTTAAAGAAAATGGGCCATTACTTTTTTTTTAGAATATAATTTGGGCACGTACAAGATTTTAAAAAGTCACACAATATAGTATTTGTATCAATATCTGTCAGGGTCCTGGCAGAAAACTAAGGCACTCAAGAAGTTCAAGAGACTTTAGTAAAGGGGCAATTTTCAGAGGTGAGGGTGGGATTAAGATTCACAGCAAGGGACATTGAGAAGCTGTTCCCGTTCCTGGGACTGTAGGAGCAAGGGGAGGGGACATTGCACAAGAGCCGGTGAGAGCTGGAGCTTGGATGAGAAATGAATGCCCTGCCCAGAAACACCCCGCAGCTCAGGGAGATTACCACAATGCAGGAAATCCCTCCCTCCTTCCACACTTTTATCTCTGCAGTGCCTCCTAATGGCTGATTCAACCAGAACCCAGGGGCAAAGAAACATCAAGGTCAGCCTCCTGGGGCTCAGAGTAGGACAGAGAAGGGTAATAAGCAGATGGGAGAAGGACAGTGTGCATGTAGAGCAGAGAGAATGCCTGGCACGGTACTAATAGGCTTATAATGAGAATCAGCCATGCCTTTCCCACTCCTGTCCCAGTCATAATCCTCAGAGACAACCATGTTCAGCTATTCTAGTTTTTCTCTTTGCTATTTACTTCCATAGTTTTTTTCTTTCTTTTTTTTTTCAGGGAAAGGCATTTTGTGTTAAATATAGCAGTGTGTACATGTTGATCCAGAACTCCCAATCTATCCCTCACCTCCACCCTTCCCTTCTGGTAACTGTAAGTTTGTTCTCTAAGTCTGTGAGTCTTTTTCCGTTTTGTAAATAAGTTCATTTGTATCATTTTTTATTAGAATCTGCAACAAGTGATATCATATGATATTTGTCTTTCTCTGTCTGACTTACTTCAATTAGTATGATAATCTCCAGGTCCATCCATGTTGTCGCAAATGGCATTATTTCATTCTTTATTTTTATATTTACAATATAGGCACTTTGTATATATGTACCACATCTTCTTTATCCATTCATCTGTCAGTGGATATTTACATTACTTCCATGTCTTGGCTATTGTAAACAGTGCTGCAATGAACAATGGGGTACATATATCCTTTTGAACCATGTTTCTCTCCAGATATATGCCCAAGAGTGGGATTGCAGGATCATATGGTAGCTCTATTTTTAGTTTTTTAAGGATCCTCACACTGTTCTCCATAGTGGCGGTACCAATTTACATTCCCACCAACAGTGTAGGAGGGTTCTATTTTCTCCACACCCCCTGCAGCATTTATTGTTTGAAGATTTTTTGATGAAGGCCATTCTGACTGGTGTGAGGTGATATCTCATTGTAATTTTGATTTGCATCTCTCTAATGATTAGTGATGTTGAGCATCTTTTCATGTGCCTCTTGGCCATCTGTATGTCTTCTTTGGAGAAATGTCTCTTTAGTTCTTCTGCCCATTTTTTGATTGGGTTGTTTGTTTCTTTGATATTAAGCCACATGAGCTGTTTGTAAATTTTGGAGACTAATCCCTTGTTAGTCACATCGTTTGCAAATATTTTCTCACATTCTGTGGGTTGTCTTTTTGTTTTGTTTATGGTTTCCTTGGCTGTGCAAAAGCTTTTGAGTTTAATTAGGTCCCATTTGTTTATTTTTGTTTTTATTTCCATTACTGTAGGAGGTGGATCAAAAAAGGTACTTCTGCGATGTATGTCAAAGTGTGTTCTGCCTATGTCTTACATTTAGGTCTTTAATCCATTTTGAGTTTATTTTTGTGTATGGTGTTAAAGAGTGTTCTAATTTCATTTTTTAACATGTATCTGTCTAGTTTTCCCAGCACCATTTATTGAAGGGACTGTCTTTCCTCCATTGTATAGTCTTGCCTACTTTGTTGTAGATTAATTGGTCATAGGTGCATGGGTTTATCTCTGGGCTTTCTATGCTCTTCCATTGATCTATATTTATGTTTTGTGCCAGTACCATACTATTTTGATGACTGTAGCTTTGTGGTATAGTCTGAAGCCTGGGAGCCTGATTCCTCCAGCTGTTTTTCTTTCTCAAGATTGCTTTGGCTATTCAGGGTCTTCTGTGTTTCCAATAAATTTTAAGATATATTTGTTCTAGTTCTGTGAAAAAATGCCATTGGTAATTTGATAGCGATTGCATTGAATCTGTAGATTGAATTGGATAGTATAGTCATTTTGACAATATTGATTCTTCTAATCCAAGATCATGGTATATCTTTCCACCTGTTTGTGTCATCTTTGATTTCTTTCATCAGCGTATTATAGTTTTTGGAGTACAGGTCTTTTGTCTCCTTAGGTAGGTTTATTCTTAGGTATTTTATTTATTGATGCAATGGTAAATGGGGTTGTTTCTTGAATATCTCTTTCTGATCTTTTGTTGATAGTGTATAGAAATGCAACAAATTTCTGTGTATAAATTTTGTATCCTGCAACTTTACCGAATTCATTAATGAGCTCTAGTAGTTTTCTGGTGGCATCTTTAGGATTTTCTATGTATAATATCATGTCATCTGCAAACAGTGACAATTTTACTTCTTTCCTAATTTGAATTCCTTTTATTTTTTTCCTTCTCTGTTTGCTGTGGCTAGGACTTTCAAAACTATGTTGAATAATAGTGATGAGAGTGGACATCTTTATCTTGTTCCTTACCTTAGAGGAAATGCTTTCAGTTTTTCACTGTTGAGTATGTTGTTAGCTGGAGCTTCGTCATATAAGGCCTTTATTATGTTGAGGTATGTTCCCTCTGTGCCCACTCTCCAGAGAGTTTTTATATAAATGCGTGTTGAATTTTGTCAAAAGCTTTTTCTGCATCTATTGAGATGATCATATGTTTTTTATTCTTGTTTGTTATGTGGTGTATCACACTGATTGATTTGTGGATATTGAAAAATCCTTGCATCCCTGGGATAAAATAGACAACTGATGGGAACATAATGTATAACACAGGGAACTCTACTTAATTCACTGTGGTGTCCTAAATGGGAGGGGAATCCAAAAGGGAGGGGATATATGTATATGTATGGCTGATTCATTTTGCTGTGCAGTAGAAGCTAACACAACATTGTAAAGCAACTATACTCCAATAAAAAAAGAAAAGAAAAGAAAAAATAGAAACTAAAAGAAATAATGAAAACTGCTACTGTGGTATCTTGCTGCTCAAAGTATGGTGCAGCAACACCAATATCACCAGGATCTGAATCAGAATGTACAGTTTAATAAGATCCTCAAGTGGTTGCATTGCTCAGGAAAGTTTGAGAGGCACTGTTTAAGGAAAAACCTCAGTCTTTCCTCCTTTTTACCACCCTCACAACACTTCTGACACCAGATGTGTGGGGGTTTTCCCCCACCAAGCAACTCTCTGTGACACCAGCTGGGTGTCCTACAACTTAACTCCATTCTGACACCATCTACCTGAAGATAGTGTCAGATCCCACAGGTTAAGGACCCAGTCCCACATGATGCCATCCCACTTCACATGCCAATCATAAGTCCATGTTGTTACCAGTGCTTCTGACCTATCAGCTATAAATCTGAGGTTTCCATTTCCCCCTCCTCAGATTCGATTAATTTGCTAGAGTGGCTCACAGAATTCAGGGAAACAAGTTTACCAGTTTATTAATGGGTATGATAAAGGATACAGATGGACATCCAGATGAAGAGATACATAGGGTGAGGTGTGGGAGGATCCATAGCACAGGATTTTTGTCCCTGTGGAGCTGGGGATGTGCTCACCAATATGGAAGCTCTCGGAACCCCCCATACTATTGGGTTTTTTGGAGGCTTCCTCCTACAGGAATGATCAATTATTAATTCCATTTCCAGCCCCTTTCCCTTCTCTGGAGAATGGAGGGGTGGGACTGAAAACTCCAAGCATCTAATCATGGCTTGGTCTTTCTAGTGACCAGCCCCCATCCAGGAGCACACCAAGAGACACCTTATTAGAACAAATTTCCTATCACCCAGGAAATTCCAAAGGATTTAGGAACTCTATTTCAGGAACTATGGTGAAAGACCAAATATTAGAACAAAAGATGCTCCTAGTGCTCTTTTTTTTTTTTTAATTTACATTTTATTGTATTTATTGTTTATACAGCAGGTTCTTATTAGTCATCAATTTTCTACATATCAGTGTATACATGTCAATCCCAATCGCCCAATTCATCACACCAACACCCCCCCCCCATGGCTTTCTGCCCTTGGTGTCCATACGTTTGTTCTCTACATCTGTGTCTCAATTTCTGCCCTGCAAACCGGTTCATCTGTACCATTTTTCTAGGTTCCACATATATGCGTTAATATACGATATTTGTTTTTCTCTTTCTGACTTACTTCACTCTCTATGACAGTCTCTAGATCCATCCACGTCTCTACAAATGACCCAATTTCGTTCCTTTTTATGGCTGAGTAATATTCCATTGTATATATATACCACATCTTCTTTATTCATTCATCTGTCAATGGGCATTTAGGCTGCTTCCATGACCTGGCTACTGTAAATAGTGCTGCAATGAACATTGGGGTGCATGTGTCTTTTTGAATTATGGTTTTCTCTGGGTATATGCCCAGTAGTGGGATTGCTGGATCATATGGTAATTCTACTTTTAATTTTTTAAGGAACCTCCATACTGTTCTCCATAGTGGCTGTATCAATTTACATGCCCACCAACAGTGCAAGAGGGTTCCCTTTTCTCCACACTCTCTCCAGCATTTGTTGTTTGTAGATTTTCGGATGATGCACATTCTAACTGGTGTGAGGTGATACCTCATTGTAGTTTTGATTTGCATTTCTCTAATAATTAGTGATGTTGAGCAGCTTTTCATGTGCTTCTTGGCCATTTGTATGTCTTCTTTGGAGAAATGTCTATTTAGATCTTCTGCCCATTTTTGGATTGGGTTGTTTGTTTCTTTAATATTGAGCTGCATGAACTGTTTATATATTTAGGAGATTAATCCTTTGTCTGTAGATGCATTTGCAAATATTTTCGCCCATTCTGAGGGTTGTCTTTTCGTCTTGTTTATGGTTTCCTTTGCTGTGCAAAAGCTTTTAAGTTTCATTAGGTCCCATTTGTTTATTTTTGTTTTTATTTCCATTTCTCTAGCCGGTGGATCAAAAAAGATGTTGCTGTGATTTATGTCAAAGTGTGTTCTTCCTATGTTTTCCTCTAAGAGTTTAATAGTGTCCAGTCTTATATTTAGGTCTCAATGCATTTTGAGTTTATTTTTGTGTATGGTGTTAAGGAGTGTTCTAAATTCATTATTTTACATGTAGCTGTCCAGTTTTCCCAGCACCAATTATTGAAGAGACTGTCTTTTCTCCATTGTATATCCTTGCCTCCTTTGTCATAGATTAGTTGACCATATGTGCATGGGTTTATCTCTGGGCTTTCTATCTTGTACCATTGATCTCTGTTTCTGTTTTTGTGCCAGTACCATATTGTCTTGATTAATGTAGCTTTGTAGTATGGTCTGAATTCAGGGAGTCTGATTCCTCCAGCTCCGTTTTTTTTCCCTCAAGACGGCTTTGGCTATTCAGGGTCTTTTATGTCTCCCCACAAATTTTAAGATTGTTTGTTCTAGTTCTGTAAAAAATGTCATTGGTAATTTAATAGGGATTGCATTGAATCTGTAGATTGCTTTGGGTAGTATACTCATTTTCACAATACTGATTCTTCCAATCCAAGAACATGGTATATCTCTCCAACTGTTTGTCATCTTTGATTTCTTTCATCAGTGTCTTATAGTTTTCTGCACACAGGTCTTTTGTCTCCCTAGGTAGGTTTATTCCTAGGTATTTTATTCGTTTTGTTGCAATGGTAAATGGGAGTGTTTCCTTAATTTCTCTTTCAGATTTTTCATCATTAGTGTATAGGATTGCAAGAGATTTCTGTGCATTAACTCTGTATCTGGCAACTTTACCAAATTCATTGATTAGCTCTAGTAGTTTTCTGGTAGCATCTTTAGGATTCTCTATGTATAGTATCATGTCGTCTGCAAACAGTGACAGTTTTACTTCTTCTTTTCCAATTTGTATTCCTTTTATTTCTTTTTCTTCTGTGATTGCCGTGGCTAGGACTCCAAAACTATGTTGAATAATAGTGGTGAGAGTGGACATCCTTGTCTTGTTCCTGATCTTAGAGGAAATGCTTTCAATTTTTCACCATTGAGAATGATGTTTGCTGTGGGTTAGTCATATATGGCCTTTATTATGTTGAGGTAGGTTCCCTCTATGCCCCCTTTCTGGAGAGTTTTGAGCATAAATCGGTGTTGAATTTTGTCAAAAGCTTTTTCTGCATCTATTGAGATGATCATGTGGTTTTTAGTCTTCAGTTTGTTAATATGGTGTATCACATTGATTGATTTGCGTATATTGAAGAATCCTTGCATCCGTGGGATAAATCCCACTTGATCATGGTATGATCCTTTCAATGTGTTGTTGGATTCTATTTGCCAGTATTTTGTTGAGGATTTTTGCATCTATATTCATCAGTGATATTGGTCTGTAATTTTCTTTTTTTAGTTTCTTTGTCTGGTTTTGGTATCAGGGTGAGGGTGGCCTCATAGAATGAGTTTGGGAGTGTTCCTTCCTCTGCAATTTTTTGGAAGAGTTTGAGAAGGATGGGTGTTAGCTCTTCTCTAAATGTTTGATAGAATTCACCTGTGAAGCCATCTGGTGCTGGACTTTTGTTTGTTGGAAGATTTTTAATCACAGTTTCAATTTCATTACTTGTGATTGGTCTGTTCATATTTTCTATTTCTTCCTGGTTCAGTCTTGGAGTTTGTCCATTTCTTCCAGGTTGTCCATTTTATCGGCACAGTGTTGCTTGTAGTAGTCTCTTAGGATGCTTTGTATTTCTGTGGTGTCTGTTGTAACTTCTCTTTTTTCATTTCTGATTTTATTGATTTTAGTCTTTTCCCTCTTTTTCTTGATGAGTCTAGCTAATGGTTTATCAATTTTGTTTATCTCCTCAAAGAACCAGATTTTAGTTTTATTGATCTTTGCTATTGTTTTCTTTGTTTCTATTTCATTTATTTCTGCTCTGATCTTTATGATTTCTTTCCTTCTGCTAACTTTGGGTTTTGTTTGTTCTTCTTTCTCTAGTTCCTTTAGGTGTAAGGTTAGATTGTTTACTTGAGATGTTTCTTGTTTCTTGTGGTAGGCTTGTATGGCTATAAACTTCCCTCTTAGAACTGCTTTTGCTGCATCCCATAGGTTTTGGATCATCGTGTTTTCATTGTCATTTGTCTCTAGGTGTTTTTTGACTTCCTCTTTGATTTCTTCAGTGATCTCTTGCTTATTTATTAACATATTGTTTAGCCTCCATGTGTTTGTGTTTTTTACGTTTTTTTCCCTGTAATTGATTTTTAATCTCATAGCATTGTGGTCAGAAAAGATGCTGGATATGATTTCAATTTTCTTATATTTACTGAGGCTTGATTTGTGACCCAAGATGTGATCTATCCTGGAGAATGTTCCATGCGCACTTGAGAAGATAGTGTAATCTGCTGTTTTTGGATGGAATATCCTATACATATCAATTAAATCTACCTGGTCTATTGTGTCATTTAAAGCTTCTGTTTCCTTATTTATTTTCATTTTGGATGATCTGTCCATGGTGTAAGTGAGGTGTTAAAGTTCCCCACTATTATTGTGTTACTGTCGATTTCCTCTTTTATAGCTGTTAGCAGTTGCCTTATGTATTGAGGTGCTCCTATGTTGGGTGCATATATATTTATAATTGTTATATCTCCTCCTTGGATTGATCCCTTGATCATTATGTAGTGTCCTTCCTTGCCTCTTGTAACATTCTTTATTTTAAAGTCTATTTTATCTGATATGAGTATTGCTACTCCAGGTTTCTTTTGATTTCCATTTGCATGGAATATCATTTTCCATCCCCTCACTTTCAGTCTGTATGTGTCCCTAGGTCTGAAGTGGGTCTCTTGTAGACAGCATATACATTGGTCTTGTTTTTGTATCCATTCAGGAAGGCTGTGTTTTGGTTGGAGCATTTGATCCATTCACCTTTAAGGTAATTATCGATATGTATATTCCTATGACCATTTTCTTAATTGTTTTGGGTTTGTTTTTGTAGGTCCTTTTCTTCTCTTGTGTTTCCCACTTAGAGTAGTTCCTTTAGAATTTGTTGTAGAGCTGGTTTGGTGGTGATGAATTCTCTTAGCCTTTTCTTGTCTGTAAAGCTTCTGATTTCTCCATTGAATCTGAATGAGATCCTTGCAGGGTAGAGTAATCTTGGTTGTACGTTCTTCCCTTTCATCACTTTAAGTATATCATGCCACTCCCTTCTGGCTTGTAGAGTTTCAGCTGAGAAATCAGCTGTTAACCTTATGGGAGTTCCCTTGTATGTTATTTGTCATTTTTCCCTTGCTGCTTTCAATAATTTTTCTTTGTCTTTAATTTTTGCCAGTTTGATTACTATGTGTCTCTGTGTGTTTCTCCTTGGGTTTATCCTGTTTGGGACTTGCTGCGCTTCCTGGACTTGGGTGGCTATTTCCTTTCCCATGTTAGGGAAGTTTTCAACTATAATCTCTTCAAATATTTTCTCTGGTCCTTTCTCTCTCTCTTCTCTTTCTGAGACCGCTATAATGTGAATGTTGTTGTGTTTAATGTTGTCTCAGAGGTCTCTTAGGCTGCCTTCATTTCTTTTCATTCTTTTTTCTTTATCTGTTCCACAGCAGTGAATTCCACCATTCTGTCTTCCAGGTCACTTATCCATTTTTCTGCATCAGTTATTCTGCTATTGATTCCTTCTAGTGTAGTTTTCATTTCAGTTATTGTATTGTTCATCTCTGTTTGTTTGTTCTTTAATTCTTCTAGTTCTTTGTTAAACATTTCTTGCATCTTCTCAATCTTTGCCTCCATTCTTTCTCCAAGGTCCTGGATCATCTTCACTATCATTATTCTGAATTCTTTTTCTGGAAGGTTGCCTATCTCCACTTCATTTAGTTGTTTTTCTGGGGTTTTATCTTGTTCCTTCTTCTGGTTCATAGCCCTCTGCCTTTTCATCTTGTCTATCTTTCTGTGAATGTGTTTTTTGTTCCACAGGCTGCAGGATTGTAGTTCTTCTTGCTTCTGCTGTCTGCCCTCTGGTGGATGAGGCTATGTAAGAGGCTTGTGCAAGTTTCCTAATGGGAGGGACTGGTGGTGGGTATAGCTGACTGTTGCTCTGGTGGGCAGAGCTCAGTAAAACTTTAATCTGCTTGACTGCTGATGGGTTGGGCTGGGTTCCCTCCCTTTTGGTTGTTTGCCTGAGGCAACCAAACACTGAAGCCTACCTGGGCTCTTTTGTTGGGCTAATGACAGACTCTGGGAGGGCTCACGCCAAGGAGTACTTCCCAGAACTTCTGCTGCCAATGTCCTTGTCCCCACGGTGAGCCATAGCCACCCCCCCCTCCTCTGCAGGAGACCCTCCAACACTAGCAGGTATGTCTGCTTCAGTCTCCCCTGGGTCACTGCTCCTTCCCCTGGGTCCTGATGCGCACGCTACTTTGTGTGTGCCCTCCAAGAGTGAAGTCTCTGTTTCCCCCAGTCCTGTCAAAGTCCTGCAATCAAATCCCTCTAGCCTTCAAAGTCTGTTTCTCAAGGAATTCCTCCTCCCTTTGCCGGACCCCCAGGTTTGGAAGCCTGACGTGGGGCTCAGCACCTTCACTGCAGTGGGTGGACTTCTGTGGTATAAGTGTTCTCCAGTCTGTGAGTCACCCACCCAGCAGTGATGGGATTTGATTTTACTGTGGTTGCTCCCCTCCTACCATCCCATTGTGGCTTCTCCTTTGTCTTTGGATGTGGAGTGTCTTTTTTGGTGAGTTCCAGTGTTTTCCTGTCGATGATTTTCCAGCAGCTAGTTGTGATTCTGGTGTTCTTGCAAGAGGGAGTGAGAGCACGTCCTTCTACTCTACAATCTTTGTTCAGGCTCTGCTCCTAGTGCTCTTAACACTTAGGAAATTCTAAGGGCTTTAGGAGCTCTGTGCCAGGAATGGGGACAAAGACCAAATATACAAATTATTATAAATTACAACATCACATGCACTTACATCTTCAGAACAGTATGTTCTCTGAGTCATTACATCTCTGAAAATGTCTTTATTCCAGCCACATGTTGACTTGATAGTTTGGCTTGGTACAGGCTAGATGCTAGGTTGAAAGTCATTTTACTTTTCAATTTCTGTTTTCCCAGAGAAGAAATCAATGGTATCTGGTGGGATAGTGGGGGATATTATTTACCTTGGCAGGCTTGGGGAAGGGATGTAGGAGATTTGGATCTCCCCGTAAATAGAATTTCAAATAATATCTATGTTTTTAGCCCCTTGCCTCATCTTTACCTTCCTTAGAACTTTGTTCCTCTGTGTCCTGAGGTTTTCCAGGGTCTATAGGGGAAAACCCTTCCTCATTCTTATCCCCCTCTACTGCATAAAGCACCCAGTTTATAGCTTCCTCTGTTCCTCCCATTCTCTTTGGATTTTTGGTTT
The DNA here is from genome assembly GCF_949987535.1 of Balaenoptera acutorostrata. NCBI lineage: Eukaryota > Metazoa > Chordata > Mammalia > Artiodactyla > Balaenopteridae > Balaenoptera > Balaenoptera acutorostrata. The sequence continues at coordinate 28,101,880 of NC_080075.1, read as the reverse complement.
ACACTTTTATTACGTCACTGTTCTTTTGGTGGTGTTTCAATGGTTGTGTTTGCTCAGAAGTTTGTCAAATGGTTTTAATTACCAGAACAATACAAAATGTTCTGCTCTCTGGTTGGCCTAAAAGAGTTTTCCTAGTCCATCTTTAATTTTTATTTTTTATATGAATTTTATAATCAACTTGCCTAGTCTCCCCCCCCCCCCCCTTATATCCCTCCAAAACCCATTGGGATTTTATTGAGATTGTATACTTTTATTGTTTAATTTAGGGAGAATTGACATCTTTAAACTATTAAGTCTTTCAAGAACAGAATATGTTTTTCCATTTATTCAATTATTCTATTATGTTCTTCAGTAGAATTTTAAAGTTTACTTCTGACAGATTTTGCCCTTGTCTTGTATTTTATCTCTTTGGTTGCCTTTATAAATGAGATCATATTTTCTAATATATTTTGTAATTGTTTGGTGTTTTACTTACCATTGTATCAATGAAGTCTTTGATCTTGAGGTATAAAAATTTCTCTAGTATTTTAAAATGTATTAACTAGATTTTTGTTTAGTTTTAAAAGTAATACATGCCATTATAAAAATGATTAAAAATATAGAAGGGTATACAATGAAAAGTAAATTTCCCTCTCATCCTGGTCCCCCAATTAACCCCCAGAGTTTATCACTGTGGATGATTTCTTGTATAATCCTTCCAGAACTTTTTTTTTTTTTTTGCTTATACATGGTTATATGTATATGCAATAAGATGTTTCTTCCTTTTGAGTGAGGCCTAAAGGCCTGCAAAAGTACTGTAGATGCTTTATACTTACACTGGGTCAACTGCCTTTGTAGGTTGTGCTGAGAGACGGTGAGAGAGGATTGGCTGTATTAGCAACCCTCTCCTGGCCAATAAGAGTAGTGGGCGTAGAGGCTGAGAGATTTCTTCAGAGAGTGTTGTCAGTGTGCTTGGCCAAGTGAGAGGGCTTTAAGTCCGTCTTCCAGAGGGCTGGACCTTGTTGCCTGGTATCTGTTAGAAATAAAGATGCATCTGTTTCTGTCTGCAGAAGGTGAAAAGGCTGTTTTGAACCGTCTACCTGGGGGTTGAATGAAGATAGGTGGCTACCTTAGAACTGGGCTACATTTTCAGTAGCTGTGGAGCAAAAATGCATGTTTGGAGGGGACCAGATGTGGATTCTCTTGGGTTTGGGGAGTAGCTTAGGGTTGCTTTGGGTTCCACCAAGGAAAATTTCATGGTGGGACCATGAGATCCCAACAGAGTGAATGTGTGGGCCTGAGGAAGAGGTTGTCTACAGCCAGACAAGAGACAGCTCCTGGGGCAAGGGAGCCATAACTATCAGTCCTCAGTGCGAGGAGCTTCAAAAAGGGAGGGAAAAAAAGAAAAATCAAATCTTATAATAGCTCTCTGTAAAACATCTGGAAACTCTGCATCTGTCACACTCAGAGAACCAGGCTCCATTACCTCTGCATCAGCCACAGAAGACTACCCTCTCCCTATAGGCCCTCTTCCCCTGCACTCTAAGGTGGGGTGGGCGGGCCAGAAACTGCAGCCAGCAAGCGACTGGGGAAGGTGAGTGGGGAAGAGAGAGCAGCCAAATTCGCCCCACCATAGCCCCACCCCCAACAGCACCGACCGGCAGACAGCAGGCCTAGACTGACAGAGAAGAGAAGTTTGACATTTGATGAGACTGGAGTTTTAGCTACTATACTCGATGGATTGTAAATTACTAATATGAGGTTTTTCTTATAACTGAATGTGACTGGGGGCTTTAAAATTATCTAGGAGTGGCTGGAAACTATAGGACCTGCCAGCAATTTCATCTGGAGTGCAGAAAAAGAACAAGTACACAAGGTGAGTTTAAGCAGAAGTGGTGGGAAAAAATGAACTTACTTTTTTCATGGCCCATATTCTACTTGATTATGGCTCCATCAAAAAAAAAAAAAAAAACCAACCTCCACCCCCCCTACCCCAAAACCTAAAAACTCCACAAATAGGGCCATACTATACCTATTGTTCTGTACCTTGCTTTTTATGTAATAACATATCTTAGAGATGTTTCCTTACCAGCACAATATGTATCTATTTTTAAAGTCTGTTATGTAGTATTACACTGTATATACAAACCATATTTATTTAAACATTCCTCTATTTCTAAACAATTAGGATTTTTCCAATCCTAATCCCAAATCCTTGCTTTTACATACAATGTGGAAACGAATATCCTTGTTGAGTTTTTGCTTGCATGTGGGAGAGTATTTATAGAAAACCTTTCTGGAAGTAAGATTGCTAAATTAATGAATATGTAAATCTTAAATTTATGATCCTCCAAAGAAATTTCTTCAATTTATATTGCTACCAATAGTTTCCTCATAAACATGCAGGTATTGTGTATCACTGAATCTTTTAATCTTTGCCAGTATGAGAGGTTTAAAAAAATAGTACCTTAGCAATTCATAAATTATGAGATTGAGCATATTTTCATATGTTGGTAAGTCATTTGTAATTTTTGTCTATAAATTGCCTATTTATGTCTTTATGGGTTGATTTTTTAAATTGTGTTATTAGCACTATTTTTGAGTGGGAAATCAGCTAGTGAGTGAGAGGGTTGGAAAGGAGAGAGGGAGCTGTACCCAGTGCCGGGAGCGCTAAATGTGGCCAGGGAGATCTGTCTTGCTCAGATCTTTAATTTGCCTTCTTTGGGTTTGTGTCTCAATGTCTGGGTTTGAAACTCTGTAGGGCATAGGTTACCTTAGTCTTCCCTCCTCCTCCTTCCCTGTCACCAGCACTGTGGGCACATATTAGTCAGCACTATGCAGGTGAGTGATGTTCAGTTACCAAGGGCAGGGGCACTGTGCTGGTTATCATCCACCTGCACCCTTCTCCATGCTGCCCTGTGCCCTGGGAAGCTGACCTGCATGCCCTTACATCAGTGGGCTTCCTTCAGTCTCCACAGGAGATGGGCGGGAGAGAGGGAGAGTCAAGCCAATGTACATTTCCTTTCTCCCAGTGGGATCGCCACAAGTAGCTGTGGCCCTTGACCAAAAGCCTCAGCTTTTGGCAGACCTCCTCTCAACTTAGCCTCCTCATCTGCAAGTTCCCTTAATCACACCTCCTTCACCCCTTCAGTCCTAGGGGTGAGATGATGGCTGTTTCTGACTTCGGGCTACCACACTACTCCTTGTGAAGTCCCTACTCCTTGCCTACACTTTTGTAAATAGTCCCTTAGTAAACTGCTCTCAAATTATCCAAAGTTGCATGTGACATCTCAGTTCAGGATGCTGGGGCCTTGACTGATACAGGCATCTCATGCTTAGCTGTATCCAGGGAGTTCTAAATAGGAAGAAAATTAAGCAGCACCCAAGGGTGGTTTTAGATCCTTCAGCTACTCTCAAGAGGGGTTACACAGAGTGGTACCAGGGACCAGTCAGCCCCACACTACACCATATTAGAGGGACCCTAAGAGCACTATTTTGATAATGATTACACCTAGGACCAGGTGGAAGAAGGTTATAGTACCTGAGCAGTGAGATGCTCCTGGATTTACTTTAGCCCCTGGTGACCAACAGAATTGAAAAAATTGTATTGGATGGAGGTCTGGGCCAACAGAGGTGGCTCTGTGCTTGAGGAAGAGGTGTCAGCCACAGTAGAACTCTGTGATCCTTCCTGGGGCTTGGGTGAAGTTGGTTTCAGTGGGGATCCTAGGAGTGAGGGTGGTAATAACTCTAGGAGGGGCAGGGCATGAGGAGGATGGGATGGATTGGGGGATGGAAGGTGACCAGAATGTCTCAGCTGCAGGAAGACTCTGGGTAACGTTGGATTCAAGTCCAAAGCGTCACCAAGAGGCTGCCACAGCCACAGTGCAGGTAGTTGAGCCAGGCTGGGTAGAAATCTGAGAAGATGCTGGGGTCAGGGAAGAAGTTAGGGTTGTAGCCAGTGGTCCAGCCTTTAGTACGTGGCTCACAGCGTGTGGGAGTCCAGCCTGTGAGAGAATTCCTTCCATTGCTGTTCCTGAGAGGCTCCAGGGAATGCTCACATGTCCTCCATATCCTTTCATTCCCACATGCAGCCTTAGCCAATAGCTGCTCTGCTGGTCAATACTTCTTCTCATTACTCTTTCTCCAGGTGACTGTGCTTTCATCATAGTCCAGAAATGACCTACTTTTTCTCTCCAAAGAACAGCCTAGAGCAGGCTTTACCTGAAGACTTGGTGAGAACAGGTGGTAATTACCAAGCAGAAAAGGAAAATTCAAACTGCATGGTAGAGATCACGCCTCCTAGAGTTCCTTCCCGGAGGTTTTTTCCGTCCCCCACTCTGTCTTTAGCTCCTTAGCTGGGCTGCCTTTTAATCTTTAATTAATTAATTAGTTTATTTTTATTGTGGTAAAGTGTACATAACATCAAATTTACCATTTTGATCATTTTAAGTGTACAGGTACAATTTAGGTGGCATTAGTTATATTTACTATGTTGTACAACCATCACCACTATCCATTTCCAGAACTTTTTCATCATCCTGAACAGAAATTCTATATACTTTAAACAATGACTTCTCATTTCTCCCTCCCTGCCGCCTCTGGTGACCTTTATTCCACCTTCTGTAACTGGGTCATCATTTTGCAGGATCCACCTCTGCTGGGTCTCGAGAGAAGAAAGTAACTTCTTCCTCCTTTCTTCAAGAGTAAAATAAAAAGATGAAAATAAAACAAAAAAGAGATACGGCTTAGCACATAAACCAGTATCTTTAATCTCTGAATTATTATGACAAATCTGTGATTTAAGCAGAGAAAACTGGACATAATATAATCATTTTGTGCTAATTACTGGAAGCTACTGTTATGAAGTGAAATAGTTTAATGCTATACCAAATGGCCTCAACTTGTGCTTTGTGAGTTGACCTTATGTCTCTTTTATAATGTTTGGTATCCTTTCCCTGATTTTTTGCTTCACATTTGCTGTGGACTGATAAACCAGACAGTTAAACTTGTTACTATGTGGTGTAAAATAAGATCAATAAATTCTGAATGAGAGATTGAAGACTAATCCCATAAGTAGACTGCAGTAACTTTAGCATCATTATTTTTGTTGTTTGGAGACATTTATGCATGTATTTTCTCAGACTTTATTTTCACCTATATTCCAAGGAGGTGAGGTTACCAGCTAATCTAGTTCTAGATTCGGGATTTGCACTGTACACTCTAGAAGGGACATGACTATGGTGGAATGGAAGGAGAGCAAAGAATAGCCCCAAAGGTAGCTTCTGGCTTTGTTGACTCTGTATATTGGGTACAGGATATGACTAACTGTTATGGCCAAAGGGCAGTGTGGCCAACAGATTTAGAAGAGACACTGTGGGCAGATGACCACCCTGACAGACTGGACCCCCAAGCACAGTTCTGTGGGGGTCCTGGGCTGTTTGTTTTGGTGCACTCCTTAGTACTGGTGACATATTTAAGATCATTTAAAAATCAAAATGGAGTAGCTATGGTTCAGGCATCCAAATTGGAGCCAGGTAGCCATTGTGGATATGGTTTCAGACATGTTTCTGCATCACTGAGAAGTTGAATTTTCTCTAAACTGTATCAAACTCAAGGACACTACCAGCCATTTTCAAAACAATACCTGTTAAGATGCTAGTTACAACCTTGTAGTTTCAAAGTCACCCCAATTCTGTCCTTTGCAACTATGTAATCATTTCAGACCCCAGCCAATCCTTGTTTAACAAGCACCCATACTTCTTGCCAGCTCCAATCCTAATTCTTGACAAACAACTTATGCAACCTTGTGTTTTTTTGCCTTTATAAACCTCCTCCGTTTTGTAGTTCAGCAGAACATAATTTAAGTGCTTTTTGGATCTCCTGGGCTGCAGTCCTAACAAACCTCAAATAAATGCCTCTTTATTTCAATCAGGTCTCCATTTCTGAAGTTTTGGTTAATAGTACCTAGGCCATCCATCTCTGTTTTTTTTTTTTTTTTTTTTAACATGTTCCATCTTTTGTCCTGGTCCTTGGTTCCTCACCTGAATCTTCTATTTCTGAGTCATATCTGTGTCTATATATCTCATTACCTTCCTAGTTCATTTTGACTCCAGCCTTCATAGTAATGCACAAACAAATCACTACTTTTGGCTCTGATGTCTTGGCACTTGCTTGGATCTGGTGGGCCTAAGACTTTCCTGGGCTGGGATAAAATCACATGGGACAGTCAGCTGGTATACAAAAAGAGGTATATATCCCACAGGATGGTTGTGTTGTAAAGAACCAGCAAGAAGATTCTAAGAAATGTGGGGGTTAATGAAAAATGGCTGATGCCACACAAACAAGCACTTATTTGTGGTCCCCAATCCAGATTCCCAGTAAGTGGGCAATGGAGTTTTGGTACCATCCTTCCTATTTCTGAGAGAAGAAAGCACAAGTCTCTGGGAAGAAAGATACATGTCCTAAGGTGAAAAAGCAGAATCTTTCTTGAGGAGCTCTTTGTCTCTCCTTTAGTCTAATCGGTATTGCCAGTTGGCCTTCTAAGACCTTTAAGGAATGGGTGAAGTTGGGTGGGGGGGCAAATGCAGAGATTCTAAAAGGACTTTCGAATTTCTATTTTACCTTTTGGCTGCACTGCATGGCATGTGGGATCTTAGTTCCCCCACCGGGGATTGAACCCACACCCCCTGTAGTGGAAGCACGGAGTCTTAACCACTGGACCACCAGGGAAGTCCTGGACTTTTGAATTAGAATTGCATTGTCTGGAAAAGGGGAAGATGTACCTCCAGTATTTACTAGGTAGCTTCCTTTTTAGCCACTTACCCTCCTGTGGGCAAATGCTATCCTATGGACTGGTACATGGTCTTCCTGTGGAGTCCGTAAGCAGATTTGTTAGCTCTACCAAGTGAGGACTTGACTCAGAGTCACACCACTGCCTTTAGAGACCAGGTAACGAGGGGACCCTGTTATCATCTACTGCCTAGATAATTTCAAATCTAGTCTAGACCAGCACTGTCCAGTAGAACTCTCTAAAATGATGAAAAATTTTGTCTGCCACTAAAAGTGTTTTCCTAATACCCTAATCTGGGTTGGGGACTGCAAATGGGTATTTGCTGGTGTAGCTTCATCAATTTTTCAATAAACCCCATGTTTCTTAGAATCTTTTGGTTAGATCTTGACAACCCAACTATCCCCTGTCCAGCTGGTTATGAAATCAGTGGGCTGATCTGGCTCCTTGCAGTGGCCTCCAGCATGCTCCTGGCACTTCTGTTCACAACCCACATGTGGAACCATTTGCTCTTCCCTCCTTGTACCCCACTTCTTGCCCAGTCCCTTATCTTCCTCACTTTCTAACCATGTTCCATCTTTTTTTTTTTTTTTCTTTTTTCTTTTGGCTGCATTGGCTCTTCGTTGCTGCACGCAGGCTTTCTCTAGTTGCCGCGAGCAGGGGCTACTCTTCATTGCAGTGCGTGGGCTTCTCATTGCAGTGGTTTGTCTTGTTGTGGAGCACGGGCTCTAGGTGCACGGGCTTCAGTAGGTACAGCACGCAGGATCAGTAGTTGTGACGTGCAGGCTCAGTAGTTGTGGCACATGGGCTTAGTTGCTCCGCATCATGTGGGATCTTCCCGGACCAGAGATCGAACTTGTGTCCCCTGCATTTGCAGGCGGATTCTTAACGACTGTGCCACCTGGGAAGTCCCTAATCATGTTCCATCTTGAATTCACTGGGCAGGACCTTGGAAAAACTGTACTTCATAATGTGTAAAACAGAAGAGTCTCTAAGGACAAAAGCCACTTTCTCTCATGTGTATAAGGTGATTTGCCAGATTCTTCCAGCCCTGTCCTTGGTCTCTGTTAAGCAGTGGTAATAATTAGGATAATAACAATAATACAAATGGAAACAATCCTTCCTGCACTCCTGCTAGAAGAATACAAAGAGATAATACATGTAAAATTACTTTGAAAATTTAGAAATGCTCTAAAATTTAAAGTATCATAGCTATTAAATCCTTATTTTCCTCTTGGGTGGGCCACCAATAAGTACTGCTCATTTTAGCCATCCCTATTTGCTTTTTATTTTTCTCTTCCTTATTTCTTCTGGGCCAAGTAGAAGGTAGCTGATTAAAAAGTATCTTGGATTGAATGAGCTTCCCCCTCATGGTCTCCTTCAAAGTGCTTTCGTGTTGTCTTCTTTTATCTGAGTCACATTCAGAAATAGTTGGCTTTCCAGCTGGTTTGAAGAAACCACTTTCAAATTACTTGATAGAATAAAAAAAAATCCAAACTCTGAAAACCCGCAGGACCTTGTGCATCCTATTGGCCATTTCCTTAAATGACATGAAGGAGGGTATGAATCTGATGACAAGCATGGCTGCTGTGAACAAATCCACCAAATTTGGACAAGTGACAGAGGACCCAGGATACTGAGGGTGATTTTAAAAGTTACTCAGGGCTCCAGTAAACACATTTTGGAGGAGGGCATTTTATAAGGATTTTAATACTGAATGTCACCAGAAATGCACTTTAAAAGATAAACAGAATATTATATTTTTAAATATTTTATAGCACAGAGCAAGAATTATTTTAGGTGAGTAGACACTGAGGTGCAGAGTATAAAGAAAGAAAATTCTCCATAACCCATTTATCTTGCTGGACTTAGAAGAGTTGAGTGACAGTTACAAATGACAGCCCTCTTAGGTATTCAGTTTCCTGTGGTATTTAAATGAGAAAATGTATTTTGGGGAATATTTACACAATAATAATAAAGTGGTCAATTGCAGATGACAAAAACCAGGGTTGATTAAAATATTTTAATATGTGAATTGGATTTGTAAATTTTGTTTAAATATTTTCTGTTCATTATTGACATTAAAGAGGACAGAAGTGAAATCAAGAGGAAGAAAGGCCATCTAGGTGCTGAGATCAGGGCCCCAGAGGTGTCAGGCCATTATATTCCTGGTTGGGTCTTTGCTTTTTTTGCCAGAAATTCAGAGACAGTCTCAGAAAAACCAAGTCCAAAGGAGATCTATGCATATGAGCACTCCATACCCCTGCAAGAGTGAGGACCTTGAAGATTGTCCCTGCAGAGGGCTGTGGACAAGGATGAGTGGCAAGTGCAGTCCATTGCCACTGCTGTGGCCCTTTGTCTATCTCTCCTTGGTCTAACTGGGGCTTCCTCTGCCTGAGGTCCCTGGCTGGGCCATTTGAAGAACCTGTCTCTTCTACTTCATCTCAAGTTTCTGTAGCCAGTGTTGCCTAGGTTTCCTATCAGAATCTACCCTCTGCACCCCATGCCAAGAATTCCAGATAAACATGATGCCTAGGGGAAGATGTTCCCAGTTATATAGAGAAAGAAGTGACCTCTGTTCTGTTTAGGACTGTACAATTGATCTGGCCCTCCCTCCTGAGCTTGAGGCCAAGGTTATTGGCAAGTCATCTGCACTTGCTCATGGAATGGGCTCATCAGGTTTTCCCTCTCTGGAAGTCAAGATGCTGACAAGGTGTGGGAGCTTCCTGGTTAGTTGAAGGTGTCTAGTGATTCCTGGATAGGCTTCATGAAAATTATGGTGTTTTGTTCCTTACTTTCCACCCAGTCTTCTCTTGTAACCAAGATTCTTAAGTAAGAAAAGGTGGGGGTGGTGGTGTTCTGCAGTTGCAGAATTCTAGTGGCCAAGACAGCTGAAAACATACAGATCTTCACTAATTCTAGTTTATCTGATCCCACCCAGATTTGCATGGCTAAGGACAATGCCCACAGCACAGCACTGGGAGCCATATTATCAAGGGAAATCTCAGGTCTGGCAGTCTCTGTCCTGTTGCTTCTTTTCTTGGAAGCTGGCCCTGGTAGAGGTCAACCAACTGATGTGGGGCTGAGAGTTGCTCACTATCCAGCTTGCTTCCATCTTCCAAAGAGTCTACCTTGAGGGTACCTGAACCATGTAAACTGGTTCCATGCTGGATATGACCACAAGTTACAAGTTTTAGTTTCTTGAGTTCACTCTTTATTATTTGTATGTATGTGTGTATGTGTGTGTGTGTGTGTGTATATATATATATATATATATATATATATATATATACTATGACACAGTAAATACAGCCTATATATTATATATTATATATACAGTATATATATATATATTTGGATAGTGAGGTTGTGAGAGAGGAGGGGAAGAATGCAGGTATACACTGTGTATATGTTATCATCTTATCTGAAATCAAGCATATGTAACTTAATGTTTTTACTTATTTATTTATTAGTTCAAACAAGTATTTATTAAATGCTTAAAGGTGTATAACACTGTGCTAAGAATGATGGTGGGGTACAGGACTTCAAAAGGTAAAAAGACATGTGTCCTGTCTTCAAAGAGTTCAGAATCTATGGGGGAGACAGGCATGTAACTTATCAAATTTTACATCTTACAAAAATTAAGTATCAAAAGAGAGGTATAAACTAAATATTGTGGCAGTTTTGATGAGAAAAGGATCAATTCTGTCGATGGGGATTAGGGGCCATGTTCCTGAGGAGGTAACCTTTGAGGTGGCCTTGAGAATATGAATAAAATTTCATTTCAATAGTTATGAAAAGAGTTAGTCTTGGCAGCAACACTCTTAACAACTTGTGTTTATATAGCAGTTCCCCACTGACTGAGTAGCCTCACACACTTTGTTGTATTCAGTTAGAACAATAAATTTGCAAAGTTAAGTAAGGGGATATTATTATTATTTTAAGGTCAAATTTTGGCTTAGAGAAGTTCTATGACTTGCCTACGAGGACACATTATTTAGTCGGGGTGGGGAAATGTCGATGTGGAACCAGTATCTTCTATCTGCAAGTACTGTGAGAGCCCTTCCCCTGGCCACTCCTGCTTTTAACAGGCTAACTAGAGGTGCATTCCCGGAGTTTACCAACTGTTGGTCATTCAGAGCCTTACTAACTAGCCTCAGCAACTATTGATGGTGCTCAAAGTGTGGTCCCCAGACAGCAGTATCAACATCACCTGGGAACTTGTTAGAAATATAAATTCTCAGACCCCTTCCATACCTGCTGAATCGGAAATGGCAGCAATGTGTTTTAACAAGCCCCCCAGGTGATTCTGATGCAAGTTTAAGTGTGACCTAAACACTACACATTTGAGGATTCTTTTAACTTAAAATAGATGATATGAAACCATGAGAGCTGACTCTAGAAAAAAAAAAAGCCCAATTAATCCTTACAGTATCTAGAAATTAAATTGTGTTCTCCTTTTCTTTCTGAGAATTGTTATTGAACAGGGTGATGTGGCATAGGGCTGGAATAAATTTGGTATTAAAACTGCATTTACTTCTTTCTCATTGAGAAAACAGATACATTCAAAGCCACAGGGAACATGGGACTCAGCCTGCAAAAGTCAAGGGCTCCCAGAGCTGAAGTACAAGGTCACACATTGCTTCAGAAAACAAAGGGTTAGATTTCTGACAAGAGTTACCCACAAAAGAGAGGGCTGAACCCTGAGAATTCATGAATCTGCTCTTGCGAACATGCAGTTTCCAAAGAAATTCAGCTGAAAATGGGAGATATGCTGATGTCATGACATTTCATTCCTTTGAATAGTTTGTGAGAAAAAGCAAGAGAGATGAAGTTATTCTGTTACCATGACAACTTGAAGAGGCCCAGGCTGGATAATGATACAGTGGAGCTGACAAAGCTTGGCATCCTGATTCTAGATGAGAAAAATGGGGCTGTGGAGGCCTGGGGATTATGCAGAATGAATATTCTTTTCTTCCCTTACAGTTCTGCCACATTGCCTGATTTTAAAAAATAACCCATTAAACAGTGCACATAGTGACTATGACTGATGTACATCTATTCATGTGTTTTCCTGGAAGGCACTTCTCCCCTTTGTCTTGTTTCTATCTATCCTTTGCCGCATAGCACCAAACGTGCTTCCTCAAGGAGGGTTCCTCATTGACTGGCCCTCAGTGAACCACAGCATTGAAAGGCTCAGCCATGTATTTAGTCCCATTTTGCAATTTTTTTTTTTAACACATACAAACTCTTTCCTTCAGGGGAGAGAAAGACAATAATGTTACTTCCTTGTGCCTTCAGGGTCTAAAAATAGCAAAACTGTCTATAATCATTTTTTTCCCTCTTTTGTTTACAATAAAAATAGCTAAGAGTTACTGAGTGCTGATTGTATACCATCCCAGTACTACTTAAAGGGTGGTTGAAGACCAGCAGCAATAGCATCACCTGGGAACTTTTAAAAATGGAAAATTGAGGGCTCTACCCCAGACCTGCTCAATCTGAAACTCTAGAGGGTGGGGTCCAGGAATCTTTTTTTAATAAACGTTTAATAAACACCAAGTTTTCAGAATCACTGCATTAGACGCATCTATGTGCATCATATTTTTTCTCACTTAATTTTCACAACAACCTGGGAATTAGTATCATCTCCCTATACAGGTGGGGGAACTGAGGCACAGAAAGTATGAGTAAATTGCTCAAGGTCCCTGTAGTGTATTGTTTCCAAAGATTGTGGCAACAATCTCTTCTAGTTTTTCAAAGTGACTTTGTCACTTCTATCAAGAGGTGTAGTCTATTTCTCTTTTCCTTAAACTGGACTGGTCTGTGACTTGCTTTGACCAGTAGAATGCAATGAAAGAGACATGGTTCAACTTTTTTAAAAAAATTGAAGTATCGTTGATTTACAATGTTGTATTAGTTTCAGGTATATACCAAAGCGAATCAGTGATTCACTGTATATATATATTCTTTTTCAGATCCTTTTCCCTTTTAGGTTATTACAAAATATTAAGTAGAGTTCCTTCCCTGTGCTATACAGTAGGTCCTTGTTGGTTATCTATTTTGTACACAGTAGTGTATATATGTTAATGCCAAATCCCTAATTTATCCCTCCCCACTACTTTTGCCTTTGGTAACCATGAATTTATTTTCTACGTCTGTGGGTCTATTTCTGTTTTGTAAATAGGTTCATTTATATCATCTTTTTTTTTAGATTCCACATATAAGCAATATCATATGATATTTGTCTTTGTCTGGCTTACTTCACTCAGTATGATAGTCTCTAGGTCAATCCATGTTGCTGCAAATGGCATTATTTCATTCTTTTTTATGGCTGAGTAATATTCCATTGTGTACATGTACCACATCTTCTTTATCCACTCCTCTGTCGATGGATATTTAGGTTTCTTCCATGTCTTGACTATTGTAAATAGTGCTGCAATGAACATTGGGGTACATGTATCTTTTCAAGTTATGGTTTTCTCTGGATATATGATCAGGAGTGGGATTGCAGGATCATATGGTAGCTCTATTTTTAGTTTTTTAAGGGTCCTCATACTATTTTCCATAGTGGTTGCACCAATTTACGTTCCCACTGGCAGTGTAGGAGGGTTCCCTTTTCTCCACACCCTCTCCAGCATTTATTATTTGTAGACTTTTTGATGATGGACATTCTGACTCATGTGAGGTGATATCTCATTGTAGTTTTGATCTGCATTTTTCTAATAATTAGTGATGTTGAGCATCTTTTCATGTGCCTCTTGGCCATCTGTATGTCTTGTTTGGAGAAATGTCTGTTTAGATCTTCTGCCAGTTTTTTTGATTGGGTTGTTTTTTTGATATTGATTTGATTTTTTTTTGCTATGAGCTGTTTGTATATTTTGGAGATTAATCCCTTGTCAGTCACATCCTTTGAAAATATTTTCTCCCATTCTTATGGTTGCCTTTTCATTTTGTTTATGGTTTCTTTTGGAGGCCTTGCAGAGTCTGTTTTCATTCTCCTACTAACTTGACTCCCATGTAAAGTCCAGGCTGCTGGAGACAGAGGCCATATGATAATAGGGACCATGTGGAGTTAGAGGCCATGTGGAGGAGAACCAGAGTGTGCTAGCTGACAGCCCCACCTAAGCCTTGTCCTGTGGGTGAAGCCATCTTGGACCTGTTAGCCCAGCCTAGTCGTTAGCTGAATGCAGCCACGTGCAGGGGCCTTGCTAATGCCACATGGAGCAGAGACTTGCTTGCTGAGTCTGCCTGCATTTCCAACACGAAAAATTGTATGCAATAAAATCGTGGTGTTTTAAGCCACTGACTGTTGGGATAGTTTGTTATAGAGCAATAGATAATGGAAATAGTCATATAATTTGTCAACCATAGATCCTGGAGTCCAACCCATGTACCTTTAGCTTTAGAGCTATCCATCTTAACCATTGCTCTTTTTTTTTAGTTAAAAAATTTTAATTAATTAAAATTTTGGCTGTGTGGGGTCTCTGTTGCTGCACGTGTGCTTTCTCTAGTTGCAGCAAGTGGGGCCTACTCTTCGTTGCACAGGCTTCTCATTGCAGTGACTTCTCTTGTTGCAGAGCACAGTCTCTAGGCATGCGAGCTTCAGTAGTTGTGGCATCCGGGCTCAGTAGTTGTGGTGCACAGACTTAGTTGCTCCGCAGCATGTGAAATCTTCCTGGATCAGGGCTCGAACCTGTGTCCCCTGCATTGGCAGGTGGATTCTTAACCACTGCATCACCGGAGAAGTCCTTAACCATTGGTCTTTGCTTTGTTTCATTTTTAAAAATTAGAATTGCTAGGCTTCCCTGGTGGCGCAGTGGTTGAGAATCTGCCTGCTGATGCAGGGGACACGGGTTCAAGCCCTGGTCTGGGAAGATCCCACATGCTGCGGAGCAACTAGGCCCGTGAGCCACAACTACTGAGCCTGCGCGTCTGGAGCCTGTGCTCTGCAACAAGAGAGGCCACGATAGTGAGAGGCCCGCACACCGCGATGAAGAGTGGCCCCCGCTTGCTGCAACTGGAGAAAGCCCTCGCACAGAAACGAAGACCCAACACAGCCAAAAACAAAATAAATAAAAATTAAAAAAAAATTAGAATTGCTATTTTATTAACATATCGGGTTTTAAACCCACGTTCCAGGGCAGACAATCTGGTAAGTTTCTTTCAGTAAACCATGTAGCATATATAACACCCACTTTTACCCTAAGCTAGGTAATAATAATAGCTAGCACTTTATGGTACTTACTATATACCAGGCTAATCATGCTTTGATTATGTTTTAATTTGCTAATTTTTCTCTAACTTTTGAAATACATACTTAGGTAATCAATTTTCAGCCTTTTTTCTAATGCAAGTATTTAAAGCTCCACATTTTCTTCTAAGTACTACTTTAGCTGTACCCTAAATTTTTTGATATGTTATATTTTAACTATCATTTCATTTAGAATAATTTTTTTCCATTTAGAATAATTTCTAATTTCCATTGTGATTTTTTTGACCCAGGAGTTTTGTTTTAGAAATATATTTCTTACTTTGGGATTTTTCTAACTATCTTTTTATTAATTATTTTCTTCCTAAAATAATTCCATTGTGGTTGGAGGATATACATTCTATATGATTTCAAACATTTAAAATTGATTGGTGGACTTTCCAAGATGGCAGAGGAGTAGAAGGACATGGAGTTCATCTCTCACCACAAGTGTGTCAAGAATACATCTACAAATGGAACAATTCTCACAGAGCACCCGCTGAACATTGGCAGAGGACCTCAGACACCTAAAAGGACAAGAAAGATCTCCACATAACCAGGTAGGATGAAATAAAGAAGAAAGGGAAAGGAAGAGGAGAGGAAGCAGGATGGGACCTGAGCCCCTGGCAGAGAGCTAAAGGTGAGGAGAGGTTCCTGTATCTGTGGAAGCCCTCTCACTGGTTGGGGGATCAATTGGGACAGAAAGGGAGTTTCAGGGGCTTGGAGGAGATCCTAGCAACAAGTCTGTGGCAGGCAGGACAGAGTGAGATCTACCCAGATTGTCCATGCCACAGCACTGCACACCACTGGCTGAGACAGTTGTCCACCACTGTGCATGGGGGCTGAGTACTGGAACATGGGGTTTGGAGAGCAAACCCAGGGAGGGGACTGCTGTTGGCTGTGAGGAGACAGCCTGAGGGGATGGGAGTGAGGAGCTCCACAAATGGGAATGCTTGTGGAGGAAACCCAGACTGCTACAGAAGAGAAGTGCCATCATTGAGTGACACACAAAGAGCTGGGCCACCATTGCAGCCTCTCTCCTCACATGCTGGCCCTGCCTCCACGGGCACTAGGGAGGGCTCCCACCAGATCAGGCTCATATGCCCCTGCCATCGCCTCCTCTGCCCCCACCTGCCCTGCTTGGGTGACCCACTCACCCTGATCGCCACCTCAGGTCCTTCCTACCTGATGGGCTCGTGGGCTCCAGCAACCTCTGGGGCAGACTGTGGTTGGAGGAAGACACACAGAGGAAGGGCTGAAACCACAGCTTAGCCCCAGGGGTTGGCCATGTGACTAAGGAAGAAGAGCTGAAATCTCTCCTCATGGCTGCACAAACTGTGGAGTTACACCTCCACTGACGGCTTCCTAAATTCAGTGCCTGAGAAACATTGAAAAGGACAACAAGTGCTCCAGCAGCTGAGATGGGTCTGGCTTTAACAGCTGTGGGCTTTGTGGGCACATACATGCAGGGGGGGCCAGGCCAGAGTCTGAGCTGCCTCCATAGCTCTCACAGCAGGTCCAGATGCACAACTACTGCAGTCCTGGGACCTGATCTCAGTGGATCTGTGCCAGTGACCTGGTGAAAACAATGCCTGAGAGACACCAGGGCCAATTGCTGGCACACCCACAATTAAGGTGGGACCAAGAGCAGTGCCAACAACAGTGTAATTTTTGAGCCCACACAGTGGGTGAAAGAGGACACAACAGAGCACATTCACAGATGAACAGCTACAGAGGAGGAATACTCAGTGGCTTCTTTCACAGTGGAAATGCTGAAATCCCACCTACCTCACACCACAGATCAGAAACACAATGAAGACACATATCTGGGGGCGTCTACTCCAATAACCAGAGAGCAGACTCTGACCCTGACAGGGCAGGGACAACCACAGAGCAAAGGGGAGGCCCCACTTAATATCCAGGGCAGACTCTTGTCACCACAATACCAGTCAAACCCTCTATCAAGGGGATAATGGCACAAGCCTCTGGACCAAACTCACCCACCAGGGGACAGACACCAGCAGCAAGAGGAACTATGATCCTGCAGCCTGTGGAAAAGAGACCACAAACACAGTAAGTTTGACAAAATGAGATGACAAAGAAATATGTTGCAGATGAAGGAGCAAGATACAAACCTACAAGAGCAACTAAATGAAGAGGAGATAGGCAATCTACCTGAAAAAGAATTCAGAGTAATGATAGTAAAGATGATCCAAGGTCTTGGAAAAAGAATGGAGGCACAAACGGGAAAGCTCACTGGTAAAGGATTGAGAAGATACAAGAAATGTTTAACAAATACCTAGAAGAACTAAAGAACAAACAAATAGAGATGAACAATACAAAAACTGAAACAAAAAATACACTAGAAGGAATCAATATCAGAATGACTGAGGCAGAAGAACAGATAAGTGAGCTTGAAGACAGAATGGCGGAAATCACTGCCATGGAACAAAATAAAGAAAAAAGAATGAAAAGAAATGAAGACAGTCTAAGAGACCTCTGGACAACATTAAATGCACCAACATTTGTATTATAAGGGTCCCAGAAGGAGAAGGGCCTGAAAAAATATTTGAAGAGATAACTGCTAAAAACTTTCCTAACATGGGAAAAGAAACAGTCACCCAAGTCCAGGAAATGCAGAGTCTCAGGCAGGATAAACCCAAGGAGGAACACGTTGAGACACAGAGTAATCAAACTGACAAAAAATTAAACACAAAGAAAAAATATTAAAAGCAACAAGGGAAAAATGACAAATAACATACAAGGGAACTTGCATAAAGCTATAGGCTGATTTCTCAGCAGAAACTCTGCAGGCCAGGATTGGCACAACATATTTAAAGTGATGAAACGGAAGAACCTTCAACCAAGAATACTGTACCCAACAAGGCTCTCATTCAGATTCGACAGAGAAATTCAAAGCTTTACAGACATGCAAAAGCTAAGAGAATTCAGCACCACCAGACAAGCTTTGCAACAAATGCTAAAGGAACTTCCCTAGGCAGGAAAGAGACCAGCAACGTAAAACAACCCTGCACATATATAGACTGCTATAGCAAAACCTCTTTGGAACAGCAAACCCCAGAACTACAATAGATACATACACAAAAAAGAAAAATCAACACCAACACAACACTAAAGATGGTCATCAAACCACATGAGAAGAGAGCAAGAGAGGAAGGGAAGAAAAAAGACCTACAAAAATAAACCCAAAACAATTAAGAAAATGGCAATGGGAATGTACATATTAATAATTACCTTAAAACAAATGGATTAAATGCTCCAACCAAAAGACATAGACTGGCTGAATGGATGCAGAAAATAAAACCCATATATATATGCTATCTACAAGAGACCTACTTCAGACATAGGGACACATACAGACTGAAAATGAGGGGATGGAAAAAGGTACAGTAATTCCCCTAAATACAAACATTCAACTTGCAGACTTTCAAAGAGGCAAACGTGCATTCACATGTCCAATCATGTAAGTTAGTTCATGTGTCTGGTGTACATTGTCATGTGTGTACATCCTCTACAAGTGGTTGTGCTTTTGTGTACTTTACTGTACAGTACTGTATAGGGTACAATAGTACAGTATCTCTATTTCAAGCCCAGGATGTACGGAAGCAAGTGTAAAAGCAGTGGTGATGTAGTTGGTACTGCTAAGAAGCACCGAGTGCCAAGAAAGGATGAGAGAGACAAGAGGAAGAAGAAATAAGAAGAGATTCATGACACAGAAAATGGCAAGGGGATTTTCTTTATTTGAGGAGGCACTGTTAGTTTTTGAGGCACCCAAACATAGAATGGTACACAAAGGTTGCAGTAGCTGTTCAGAATGCAATCCGGTGCTACCATGTCATTATGATGAGACAAAAAGATCTACTACCCAGACATCACTGGATCATTTTTTCAAGAGGGTAGATAGAATTGAATCCAGCAAGGAACCAGAACCTGTGCCATCAACGTCAGGTATGAGTGAAATTTCAGCTTGCCCTCCATCTCCTATTGTTGATGATCCTTCAGCTCTACCACCTCCCACCTCCTCTCCCTTCCAGTCAGTAACTCTTCTTGACTGTTCACTTGATGCCAGCCCCTGTATGCCAGCTGTTGTACTGTACTAGTCTACTTTTCAAGGTACTGTACTGTAAGATTTAAAATGTTTTCTTTATTTTTTTCTGTTTGTTTTTTATATATTATTTTTGTGAAAAGTATTATAAACCTATTACAGTACAGTACTATATAGCTGATTGTGTTAGTTGGGTATCTAGGTTAACTTTGAGGACTTACGAACAAATTGGACTTATGAACATGTTCTCGGAACAGAACTTGTTCGTATGTAGGAGACTTACTGTAGTCCATGCAAATGGAAATCAAAGGAAAGCTGGAGTAGCAATACTCATATCAGACAAAATAGACTTTAAAATAAAGAGTGTTACAAGAGACAACGAAAGGCAGTACATAATGATCAAGGGATCAATCCAAGAAGAAGATAACAATTGTAAATATATATGCACCCAACATAGGAGCACCTCAATATATAAGGCAAATACTAACAGCCATAAAGGGAGAAATTGACAGTGACACAATAATAGCGGGGGAATTTAACATCCCACTTTCATCAATGGACAGATCATCCAGACAGAAAATCAATAAGGAAACACTGGCCTTAAATGACATATTAGACCAGATGGACTTAAATGTTATTTATAGCACATTCCAACCAAAAGCAGCAGAATACACATTCTTTTCATGTGCACATGAAACATTCTCCAGGATTGACCACATCCTGGGCCACAAAGTGAGCCTTGGTAAATTTAAGAAAATTGAAATCATATCAAGCATCTTTTCTGACCACTCCGCTTTAAGACTAGAAGTAAACTACAAGGAAAAAAAATGTAAAAACACAAACACGTGGAGGCTAAGCAATATGCTACTAAAGAACCAATGGATCACTGAAGAAATCAAAGAGGAAATCAAAAAATACCTAGAGACAAATGAAAATGAGAGCACAATGATCCAAACCTATGGGATGCAGCAAAAGCAGTTTTAAGAAGGAAGTTTATAGCAACACAATCTTACCTCAGGAAACAAGAAAAATCACAAATAAACAACCTAACCTTACACCTAAAGCAACTGGAGAAAAAAACCCCAACAAAACCTAAAATTAGTAGAAGGAAAGAAATCAAGAAATCAAAGCAGAAATAAATGAAATAGACAGGAAGAAAACAACAGCAAAGATCAATAAACTAAAAGCTGGTTCTTTAAAAATATAAAATTGATAAACGTTTAGCAGAACTCATCAAGAAAAAAAGGGGGAGAACTCAAATCAATAACATTAGATATGAAAAAGGAGAAGTTACAACTGACACCACAGAAATACAAAGGCTATAAGAGGCTACAACAAGCAACCGTATGCCAAAAAGATGGACAACCTGGAAGAAATGGACAAATTCATAGAAAGATACAA
Organism: Balaenoptera acutorostrata; assembly: GCF_949987535.1. Taxonomy (NCBI): domain Eukaryota; kingdom Metazoa; phylum Chordata; class Mammalia; order Artiodactyla; family Balaenopteridae; genus Balaenoptera; species Balaenoptera acutorostrata. Next base: position 28,081,399 of record NC_080075.1, on the reverse strand, counting down.
TCTCCCAAGACTGAACCAGGAAGAAATAGAAAATATGAACAGACCAATCACAAGTACTGAAATTGAAACTGTGATTTAAAAACTCCCAGCAAACAAAAGTCCAAGGCCAGATGGCTTCACAGGTGAATTCTATCAAACATTTAGAGAAGAGCTAACACCTATCCTTCTGAAACCATGCCAAAAATTTGCAGAGGAAGGAAAACTCCCAAACTCATTCTACGAGGCCACCATCACCCTGATACAAAAACCAACCAAAGATATCACACAAAAAATTATAGGCCAATATCACTGATGAATATAGATGCAAAAATCCTCAACAAAATACTAGCAAACAGAATCCAACAACACATTAAAAGGATCATACACCATGATCAAGTGGGATTTATCCCAGGGATGCAAGGCTTCTTCAGTATATGCAAATCAATCAATGTGATATACCATATTAACAAATTGAAGAATAAAAACCATATGATCATCTCAATTGATGCAGAAAAAGCTTTTGCCAAAATTCAACACCTATTTATGGTAAAACTCTCCAGAAAGTAGGCAAAAAAGGAACCTACCTCAACATCATAAAGGCCATATATGACAAACCCACAGCAAATATCATTCTCAATGGTGAAAAGCTGAAAGCATTTCCTTTAAGATCAGGAACAAGACAAGGACGTCTACTCTTGTCACTTTTATTCAACATAGTTTTGGAAGTGCTAACCATGGCAATCAGAGAAGAAAAAGAAATAAAATGAATCCAAATGGGAATCCAAACTGTCACTGTTTGCAGATGACATGATACTATACATAGAAAATCCTAAATATGCTACCAGAAAACTACTAGAGATAATCAATGAATTTAGTAAAGTTGCAGGATACAAAATTAATACACGGAAATCTCTTCCTATACACTAACAACGAAAGATCAGAAAGAGAAATTAAGGAAGCAATCCCATTTACCATTGCAACAAAAAGAATAAAATACCTAGAAATAAGCCTACCTAAGGAAGTAAAAGACCCATACTCTGAAAACTATAAGACACTGATGAAAGAAATAAAAGATGACACAAATAGATGGAGAGACATACCATGTTCTTGGATTGGAAGAATCAATATTGTGAAAATGTCTATAATACCCAAAGTGATCTAAAGATTCAATGCAATCCCTATCAAATTACCAATGGCATTTTTCACAGAATTAGAACAAAAATTTTACAATTTATTTGGAAACACAAAACACCCAAAATAGCCAAAGCAAGCTTGAGAAAGAGAAACGGAGCTGGAGGAATAAGGAATCAGGCTCCCTGACTTCAGACTATACTACAAAGCTACAGTTATCAAGACAGTATCATACTGGCACAAAAACAGAAATATAGATCAATGGAACAGGATAGAAATCCCAGAGATAAGCCCACACACCTATGGTCACCTAATCTATGACAAAGGAGGCAATAATATACAATGGAGAAAAGAGAGTCTCTTCAGTAAGTGGTGCTGGGAAAACTGGACAGCTACATGTAAAAGAATGAAATTAGAACCTTCCCTAACACCATACACAAAAATATACTCAAAATGGATTGAAGAGCTAAAACGAGGCCAGATACTTTAAAACCTTTAGAGGAAAACATAAGCAGAACACTCTCTGACATAAAGTGCAGCAAGATCTTTTTTGACCCACCTCCTAGAGTAATAAAAATAAAAACAAAAATAAACAAGTGGGACCTAATTAAACTTAAAAGCTTTTGCACATTAAAGGAACCCATAACCGAGACAAAAAGAGAACCCTCAGAATGGGAGAAAATATTTGCAATCAAAGCAACTGACAAGGGATTAATCTCTAAAATATAGAAACAGCTCATGCAGCTCAATATTGAAAAAACATACAACCCAATAAAAAAATGCACAGAAGACCTAAATAGACATTTCTCCAAAGAAGACATACAGTTGGCCAAGAGGCACATGAAAAGATGTTCAACATTGCTAATTATTAGAGAAATGCATATCAAAACTACAATGAGGTGTCACCTCACACCAGTCAGAATGGCTATCATCAAAAAATCCACAAAGAATAAATGTTGGAAAAGGTGTGGAGAGAAGGGAACCCTCAGACACTGTTGGTGGATATGTAAATTGGTACAGCCACTATGGAAAACAGTTTGGAGGGTCGTGAAAAAACTAAAAGTAGAACCACCATATGACCCAACAATCCAACTCCTGGGCATATACCCAGAGCAAACCATAATTTGAAAATATACTTGCACCCCAATGTTCATTGCAGCACTATTTACAATAGCCAGGACATGGAAGCAACCTAAATATCCATCAACAGAGGAATGGATAAAGAAGACGTGGTACATATATAGAATGGAATATTACTCAGGCATTAAAAAGAATGAAATAATGCCACTTGCAGGAACATGGATGAGCCTAGAGATTGTCATACCGAGTGAAGTAAGTCAGACAAAGAAAGAGAAATATCGTATGATATCACTTATATGTAGATTCTAATAAAAATGATACAAATGAACTTATTTACAAAACAGGAACAGACTCACAGACTTAGAGAAGGAACTTATGGTTACTGGGTGGGGGAAGGTTGGGGGGGAGGGATAGTTACGGAGTTTGGGATTGACATATACACACTGTTATATTTAAAATGGATAACCAACAAGGACCTACTGTATAACACAGGGAACTCTGCTCAATATTATGTAACAACCTAAACGGGAAAAGATTTTTGAAAAAGGATAGATACATGTATATGTATAACTGAATCACTTTGCTGTACACCTGAAACTAACACAATATTGTTAATCAATTATACTCCTGGGCTTCCCTGGTGGCTCATTGGTTAAGAATCCGCCTGCCGAGGGGGAGACTTTCAAGATGGCAGAGGAGTAAGACGTGGAGATCACCTTCCTCCCCACAAATACATCAGAAATACATCTACATGTGGAACAACTCCTACAGAACACCTACTGAACGCTGGCAGAAGACCTCAGACTTCCCAAAAGAGAAGAAACTCCCACGTACCTGGGTAGAGCAAAAGAAAAAAGAAAAAAGAGATAAGAGAATAGGGACAATACCTGCACCTCTGGGAGGGAGCTGTGAAGGAGGAAAGGTTTCAACACACTAGGAAGCCCCTTCACGGGCGGAGACTGTGGGTGGCGGAGCGGGGAAGCTTCGGAGCCGTGGAGGAGAGCGTAGCAACAAGGGTCCAGAGGGCAAAGCGGAGAGATTCCCCCACAGAGAATCAGTGCTGACCAGCACTCACCAGCCTGAGAGGCTTTTCTGCTCACCCGCCAGGGCGGGTGGGGGCTGGGAGCTGAGGCTCTGGCTTCGGAGATCAGAGCCCAGGGAGAGGACTGGGGTTGGCTGCGTGAACACAGCCTGAAGGGAGCTAGTGAGCCATAGCTAGCCAGGAGGGAGTCCAGGAAAAAGTCTGGACCTGCCTAAGAAGCAAGAGACCGTTGTTTCCAGGTGTGCGAGGAGAGGGGATGCAGAGCACTGCCTAAATGAGCTCCAGAGACGGGTTTGAGCCGTGGCTATCAGCTCGGACCCAGAGATGGGCATGAAACACTAAGGCTGCTGCTGCAGCCACCAAGAAGCCTGTGTGCAAGCACAGGTCACTATCCACACCTCCCCTCCTGGGAGCCTGTGCAGCCGGCCACTGCTAGGGTCCTGTGATCCATGGAAAATGTCCCCAGGAGAACACACAGCATGCCTCAGGCTGTTGCAACATCACCCCAGCCTCTGCCATGGCAGGCTCGCCCTGCATTCCATACACCTCCACTCCCCGCAACTCCCCAAGACTGAGTGAGCCAGAGCCCCCTAATCAGAGGTTACTTTAACCCCATCCTGTCTGAGTGGGGAACAGATGGCCTCAGGCAACCTACACGCAAAGGTGGGGCCAAATCCAAGGCTGAACCCCAGGAGCTGTGCGAACAAAGAAGAGAAAGGGAAATTTCTCCTGGCAGCCTCAGAAGCAGCAGATTAAATCTCCACAATCAACTTGATGTACCCTGCATCTCTGGAATACCTGAATAGACAACGAATCATCCCAAAATTGAGGTGGTGGACTTTGGGAGCAACTGTAGACTTGGGGTTTGCTTTCTGCATCTAATTTTTTCTGGTCTTATGTTTATATTAGTTTAGTATTTAGAGGTTATTATCATGGGTAGATTTGTTTATTGATTTGGTTGCTCTCTTCCTTTTTAAAATATACATATATAGATATGTATATATATTTTTTCTTTTTCTCTTTTTGTGAGTGTGCATGTGTATGCTTCTTTGTGTGATTTTCTCTGTATAGGTTTGCTTTTACCAATTTTCCTAGGGTTCTGTCTGTCCTTTTTTTTTAATTATAGTTTTTAGTGCTTGTTATCATTTGTGAATTTGTTTTTTGGTTTGGGTGCTCTCTTCTTTCTTCCTTTTATTAAATTACTTTTTAGTTTTTTATTTTTAATAATTTATTTTTTATCTTAATAACTTTCTTTTCTTTTCCTCCTTTCCTTCTTTCCTTCTTCCTTTCCTTCTTTCCTTCTTCCTTTCTTTCTTTCTTTCTTCCTTCCTTCCTTCCTTCCTTTCTTTCTTTCTTTCTTTCTTTCTTTCTTTCTTTCTTTCTTTCTTTCTTTCTTTCTTCTTTCCTTCTTTCTTTCTTCTTTCTTTCTTTCGCCATTTTCTCCTGAGCTGTGTGGCTGACAGGGTCTTCTTGCTCCAGCCAGCTGTCAGGCCTGTTCCTCTGAGGTGGGAGAACCGAGTTCAGGACATTGGTCCACCAGAGACCTCCTGGCTCCATGTGATATTAAATGGAAAAAGCTCTCCCAGAGATCTCCATCTCAACGCTAAGACCCAGCTGCACTCAACGACCAGCAACCTACAGTGCTGGACACCCTATGCCAGACAACTAGAAAGACAGGAACACAACACAACCCATTAGCAGAGAGGCTGCCTAAAATCATAATAAGGTCACAGACACACCAAAATGCACAGTCGGATGTGGTCCTGCCCAACAGAAAGACAAGATCCAGACTCATCCACCAGAACACAGGCACCAGTCCACTCCACCAGGAAGCCTACACAACCCACTAAACCAAACTTAGCCACTGGGGGCAGACACCAAAAACAACAGGAACTATGAACCTGCAGCCTGCGAGAAGCAGACCCCAAACACAGTACGTTAAACAAAATGAGAAGACAGAGACACAGTAGATGAAGGAACAAGGTAAAAACTCACCAGACCAAACAAACAAAGAAGGAATAGGCAGGCTACCTGCAAAAGAATTCAGAGTAATGATAGTAAAGATGATCCAAAATCTTGGAAATAGAATGGAGAAAATACAAGAAACATTTAACAAGGACCTAGAAGAACAAAAGAGCAAACAACCAATGATAAACAACACAATAAATGAAATTAAAAATTCTCTAGAAGGAATCAATAGCAGAATAACTGAGGCAGAAGAACGGATAAGTGACCTGGAGGATAAAATAGTGGAAATAACTACTGCAGAGCAGAATAGAGAATAAAGAATGAAAAGAATTGAGGACAGTCTCAGAGACCTCTGGGACAACATTAAATGCACCAACATTCGAATAATAGAGGTCCCAGAAGAAGAAGAGAAAAAGAAAGGGACTGAGAAAATATTTGAAGAGATTATAGTTGAAAACTTCCCTAATATGGGAAAGGAAATAGTCAATCAAGTCCAGGAAGCACAGAGAGTCCCATACAGGATACATACAAGGAGAAACACGACAAGACACATATTAATCAATCTAACAAATATTAAATATGAGGAAAAAAGTATTAAAAGCAACAAGGGAAAAACAACAAATAACACACAAGGGAATCCCCATAAGGTTAATAGCTGATCTTTCAGCAAAAACTCTGCAAGCCAGAAGGGAGTGGCAGGACATATTTAAAGTGATGAAAGAGAAAAACCTAAAACCAAGATTACACTGCCCAGCAAAGATCTCATTCAAATTCAACAGAGAAATTAAAACCTTTACAGACAAGCAAAAGCTAAGAGAATTCAGCACCACCAAACCAGCTTTACAACAAATGATAAAGGAAATTCTCTAGGCAAGAAACAAAAGCGAAGGAAAAGACCTACAATAACAAACCCAAAACAATTAAGAAAATGGTAATAGGAACATACATATCGATAATTACCTAAAATTTAAATGCATTAAATGCTCCAACCAAAAGACATAGACTGGCTGAATGGATACAAAAGCATGACCCATATATATGCTGTCTACAAGAGACCCACTTCAAACCTAGGGACACATAGAGATGGAAACTGAGGGAATGGAAAAAGATATTCCATGCAAATGGAAATCAGAAGAAACCTGGAGTAGCAATTCTCATATCAGACAAAATAGACTTTAAAATAAAGACTATTACAAGAGACAAAGAAGGACACTACATAATGATCAAGGGATCAATCCAAGATAATCCAAGATAATCTAAGATATAGCAATAGTAAATATTTATGCATCTAATATAGGAGCACCTCAATACATAAGGCAAATGCTAACAGCCATAAAAGGGGAAATTGACAGTAACACAATCATACTAGGGGACTTTTAACACCCCACTTTCACCAATGGACAGATCATCTAAAATGAAAATAAATAAAGAACCACATGCTTGAAATGATACATTAAACAAGATGGACTTAATTGATATTTATAGGACATTCCATCCAAAGACAGCAGAATACACTTTCTTCTCAAGTGCTCATGGAACATTCTCCAGGATATATCATATCTTGGGTCACAAATAAAGGCTTGATAAATTTAAGAAATTTGAAATTTATCAAGTATCTTTTCTGACCACAACCCTATGAGACTAGATATCAACTACAGGAAAAAGTCTGTAAAAAATACAAATATTTGGACGCTAAACAATACAGTACTAAATAACTAACACATCACTGATGAAATCAAAGAGGAAATCAAAAAATACTGAGAAAAAAATGACAATGAAAACACGACGACCCAAACCTATGGGATGCAGCAAAAGCAGTTCCAAGAAGGAAGTTTACAGCGATACAATCCTACCTCAAGAAACAAGAAACAACTCAAATAAACAACCTAAACTTACAACTCAAGCAATTAGAGAAAGAAGAACAAACAAAAACAAAAATGTTAGCAGAAGGACTGAAATGATAAAGATCAGATCACAAATAAATTAAAAAGAAATGAAGGAAACGATAGCAAAGATCAATAAAACTAAAAGCTGGTTCTTTGAGAAGATAAACAAAATTGATAAAGCATTAGCCAGACTTATAAAGAAAAAAAGGAAGAAGACTCAAATGAATAGAATTTGAAATGAAAAAGAAGTAAAAACTGACACTGAAGAAATACAAAGAATCATGAGAGATTACTACAAGCAACTATATGCCAAAAAAATGGACAACCTGGAAGAAATGGACAAATTCTTAGAAATGCACAACCTTCCGAGACTGAACCAGGAAGAAATAGAAAGTATCAACAGACCAATCACAAGCACTGAAATTGAGACTGTGATTAAAAATCTTCCAACAAAAAAAAGCCCAAGAACAGATGGCTTCAGAGGCGAATTTTATCAAACATTCAGAGAAGAGCTAACCCCTATCATTCTCAACTCTTCCAAAATATAGCAGAGAGATGAACACTCCCAAACTCATTCTACAAGGCCACCATCACCCTGATACAAAAGCAGACTAAGATGTCGCAGAAAAAAAGAAAACTACAAACAAATATCATTGATGAACATAGATGCAAAAATCCTTAACAAAATACTAGCAAACAGAATCCAACAGCACATTAAAAGGATTATAGGCCATGATCAAGTGGGGTTTATCCCAGGAATGCAAGGATTCTTCAATATACACAATCAATGTGATACACCATATTAACAAATTGAAGGAGAAAAACCATATGATCATCTCAATAGATGCAGAGAAAGCTTTCAACAAAATTCAACACCCATTTATGATAAAAACTCTCCAGAAAGTAGGCATAGAGGGAAATTTCCTCAACATAATAAAGGCCATATATGACAAACCCACAGCCAACATCATCCTCAATGGTGAAAAAATGAAACCATTTCCACCAAGATCAGGAACAAGACAAGGTAGCCCACTCTCACCACTATAATTCAACATAGTATTGGAAGTTTTAGCGACAGCAATCAGAGAAGAGAAAGAAATAAAAGGAATCCAAACCAGAAAACAAGAAGTGAAGATGTCACTGTTTGCAGATGACATGATACTATGTATAGAGAATCCTAAAGATGCTACCAGTAAACTACAGACCTAATCAGTGAATTTGGTAAAGTAGCAGGATACAAAATTAATGCACAGAAATCTCTTGCATTCCTATACACTAATGACGAAAAATCTGAAAGTGAAATTAAGAAAACACTCCCGTTTACCATTGCAACAAAAAGAATAAAATATCTAGGAATAAAACTACCTAAAGAGATAAAAGACCTGTATGCAGAAAATTATAAGACACTGATGAAAGAATTTAAAGATGATACAAATAGATGGAGAGATATACAATGTTCTTGGATTGGAAGAATCAAGATTGTGAAAATAGCTCTACTACCCAAAGCAATCTACAGATTCAATGCAATCCCTATCAAACTACCAATGACATTTTTCACAGAGCTAGAACAAAAAATTTCACAATTTGTATAGAAACAGAAAAGACCCCGAATATCCAGAGCAAACTTGAGAAAGAAAAATGGAGCTGGAGGAATCAGGCTCCCTGACTTCAGACTACACTACAAAGCTACAGTAATCAAGACAGTATGGTACTGGTACAGAAACAGAAATATATATCAATGGAACAGTATAGAAAGCCCAAAGATAAACCCACGCACATATGATCACCTTATCTTTGATAAAGGAGGCAAGAATATACAGTGGAGAAAAGACAGCCTCTTCAGTAAGTGGTGCTGGGAAAACTGGAAAGCTACATGTCAAAGAATGAAATTCGAGCACTCCCTAACACCATACACAAAAATAAACTCAAAATGGATTAAAGACCTAAATGTAAGGCCAGACACTATCAAACTCTTAGAGGAAAACATAGGAAGAATACACTTTGACATAAATCACAGCAAGATCTTTTTTGATCCACCTCCTAGAGTAATGGAAATGAAAACAAAAATAAACAAATGGGACCTAATGAATCTTAAAAGTTTTTGCACAGCAAAGGAAACCATAAGCAAGACAAAAAGACAACCCTCAGAATGGAAGAAAATATTTGCAAATGAAGCACCTGACAAAGGATTAATCTCCAAAATTACAAGCAGCTCATGCAGCTCAATATCATAAAAAACAAACAACCCAATCCAAAAAAGGGCAGAATACCTAAATAAACATTTCTCCAAAGAAGATATACAGATTGCCAACAGATACATGAAAGAATGCTCAACATCATTAATCATTACAGAAATGCAAATCAAAATTACAGTGAGATATCATCTCACATCAGTCAGAATGGCCATTATCAAAAAATCTACAAACAATAAATGCTGGAGAGGGTGTGGAGAAAAGGGAACACTCTTGCACTCTTGTTGGGAATGTAAATTGATACAACCACTTTGGAGAACAGTATGGAGGTTCCTTAAAAAACTAGAAACAGAACTAACATACGACCCAGCAATCCCACTACTGGGCATATACCCTGAGAAAACCATAATTCAAAAAGAGTCATGTACCAAAATATTCATTGCAGCTCTATTTGTAATAGCCATGACATGGAAGCAACCTAAGTGTCCATCAACAGATGAATGGATAAAGAAGATGTGGCACATATATACAATGGAATATTACTCAGCCATAATAAGGAACAAAACTGAGTTATTTTTAGTGAGGTGGATGGACCTAGGGACTGTCATACAGAGTGAAGTAAGTCAGAAAGAGAAAAACAAATACCGTATGCTAACACATATATATGGTATCTAAAAAAATAGAAAAAATATAGGTCCTGAAGAACCTAGACAAGACAGGAATAAAGATGCAGATATACTGGAGAATGGACTTGAGGATACAGAGAGGGGGACGGGTAAACTGGGACAAAGTGAGAGAGTGGCATGGACATATATACACTACCAAACGTAAAATAGATAGCTAGTGTGAACCAGCCGCATAGCACAGGGAGATCACCTGGATGCTTTGTGACCACCTAGAGGGGTGGGATAGGGAGGGTGGGAGGGAGGGAGACGCAAGAGGGAAGAGATATGGGGATATATGTATATGTATTGCTGATTCACTTTGTTATAAAGCAGAAACTAACACCCCATTGTAAAGCAATTATACTCCAATAAAAAGATGTTAAAAAAAGAAATAAATGAAGGAAACAATAGCAAAGATCAATAGAACTAAAAGCTGGTTCTTTGAGAAGATAAACAAAATTGATAAACCATTAGCCAAACTCATCATGAAAAAAAGGGAGAAGACTCAAATCAATAGAATTTGAAAAGAAAAAGGAGAAGTAACAGCTGACACTGCAGAAATACAAACGATCATGAGAGATTACTACAGGCAATTCTATGCCAATAAAATGGACAACCTGGAAGAAATGGACAAATTTTTAGAAAAGCACAACCTCCTGAGACTGAACCAGGAAGAAATAGAAAATATAAACAGACCAATCACAAGCACTGAAATTGAGATTGTGATTAAAAATCTTCTAGCAAACAAAAGCCCACGACCAGATGGATTCACAGGTGAATTCTATCAAACATTTAGAGAAGAGCTAACACCTATCCTTTTCAAACTCTTCCAAAATATAGCAGATGGAGGAACACCCTCAATTCATTCTACAAGACCACCATCACCCTGATACCAAAACTAGACAAAGATGTCACAAAGAAAGAAATCTACAGGCCAATATCGCTGATGAACATAGATGCAAAAATCCTCAAAAAAAATACTAGCAAACAGAATCCAACAGCACATTAAAAGGATCATACACCATGATCAAATGGGGTTTATCCCAGGAATGCAAGGATTCTTCAATATATGTAAATCAATCAATGTGATAAACCATATTAAGAAATTGAAGGATAAAAACCATATGATCATCTCCATAGATGCAGAGAAAGCTTTTGACAAAATTCAACGCCCATTTATGATAAAAAAAAATCTCTCCAGAAAGTGGGTGTAGAGGGAATCTACCTCACCATAATAAAGACCATATATGACAAACCCACAGCCAACATCGTCCTCAATGGTGAAAAACTGAAAACATTTCCTCAAAGATCAGGAACAAGACAAGGATGCCCATTCTTGCCACTATTATTCAACATAGTTTTGGAAGTGCTAGCCATGGCAATTAGAGAAGAAAAAAAAATAAAAGTATTACAAATTGGAAAAGAAGGATTAAAACTGTCACTGTTTGCAGATGACATGATCCTATACATAGAGAATCCAAAAGATGCTACCAGAGAACTATAGCTGATCAATGAATCTGGTAAAGTTCCAGGATACAAAATTAAAGCACAGAAATCTCTTACATTCCTATACACTAACAATGAAAGATCACAAAGAGAAATTAAGGAAACAATCCCATTCACCATTGCAACAAAAAGAATAAAATACCTAGGAATAAACCTACCTAAAGAGGTAAAAGACCTGTACTCAGAAAACTATAACACAGTGATGAAAGAAATCAAAGATGACACAAACAGATGGAGAGATTTACCATGTTCCTGGATTGGAAGAATCAATATTGTGAAAATGCCTATACTACCCAAAGCAATCTACAGATTCAATCCAATCCCTATCAGATTACCAATGCCATTTTTTACAGAACTAGAACGAAAAATCTTAAAATTTGCATGGAGACGCAAAAGACCCCGAATAGCCAAAGCAATCTTGAGGGAAAAAAACAGAGCTTGAGGAATCAGATGCCCTGGCTTCAGACTATACTATAAAGCTACAGTTATGAAGACATATGGTACTGGCACAAAAACCAAAATATAGGTCAATGGAACCGGATAGAAAGCCCAGAGATCAACCCACACACCTATGGTCAACTAATCTATGACAAAGGAGACTAGTATATACAATGGAGAAAAGACAGTCTCTTCAATAAGTGGTGCTGGGAAAACTGGACAGCTACATGTAAAAGAATGAAATTAGAACCCTCCATAACACCATACACAAAAATAAACTCAAAATGGATTAAAGACCTAAATGTAAGACTAGACACTATAAAACTGTTAGAGGAAAACATAGGCAGAATAGTCTTCGACATAAATCACAGCAAGATGTGTTTTGATCCACCTCCTAGAGTAACAGAAATAAAAACAAAAATAAACAAGTGGGACCTAATGAAACTTAAAAGCTTTTGCACAGCAAAGGAAACCATAAACAAGACGAAAAGACAACCCTCAGAATAGGAGAAAATATTTGCAAAGGAATCAATGGACAAAGGATTAGTCTCTAAAATATATAAACAGCTCATGCAGCTCAATATTAAAAAAACAAACAACCCAATGATAAAGTGGGCAGAAGACCTAAATAGACATTTCTGCAAAGAAGACATACAGATGGCCAAGAGGGACATGAAAAGCTGTTCAACACCACTAATTATTAGAGAAATGCAAATCAAAACTACAATGAGGTAGTTTTGAATGGGCATCATCATAAAATCAAGAAACAATAAATGCTGGAGAGGGTGTGGAGAAAAGGGAACCCTCTTGCACTGTTGGTGGGTATGTAAATTGATAGAGCCACTATGGAGAACAGTATGGAGGTTCCTTAAAAAACTAAGAATAGAATTACCATATGATCCAGCAATCCCTCTACTGGGCTTATACCCAGTGAAAACCATAATTCAAAAAGACACATGCACCCCAATGTTCATTACAGAACTATTTACAATAGCCTGGTCATGGAAGCAACCTAAATGCTCATTGACAGACAAATGGATAAAGAAGATATAAATGGAATATTACTCAACCATTAAAAGGAACGAAATTGCATCATTTGTAGAGACGTGGATGGACCTAGAGACTGTCATACAGAGTGAAGTAAATCAGAAAGAGGAAAACAAATATCGTATATTAACACATATATGTGGAACCTAGAAAAATGGTACAGATGAACCGGTTTGCAGGGCAGAAATAGAGACAGATGTAGAGGACAAATGTATGGACACCAAGGGGGGAAAGCGGGGTGGGGCATGGTGGTGGTAGTTGGATGAATTGGGAGATTGGGATTGATGTATATACACTAATATGTATAAAATAGAGAACTAATAAGAGTCTGCTGTATAAAAAAATTAAATTAAAAAAAAGAGGGTGAAAATAGCAAAAAGAAAAAAAAAAGAAAAGAAAAAAGAAAAGCTAAAGTATCTCATTAGATAAGAAATTGTTTAAACCAGATGCACATTGTTAGAACCTAATCAAGCATTCTGAGCACAGAGTTTTAAGAGGAAGTAAATTGAAAAAATCAGGTTTTAAATAAAAGTCACAAATTCATGACAAATTGGACTGATCAGTTGAAGCATAAACTTTCAAGGGAAGAATCAGAACTACTTTGATCTGAACACCTGAAATCAATTTTCAGAATGCAAGCACCATTATGGAGAATGGTTAGAGCCTTTAGAGTGATCACAGATTTGATGTCATACAGAATTCTAGAAGGCCTGCCCCTAAGCACAGTATGAACCAGCTAAGGAAAATCTAAAGGAGTCACAGGTTTCAAAGTCTTTCTCTCCGTTTGTGTTAAATGTTTTTTTCTGGTGAAATTTGGATAGTAATTGACATTTCTGATTAAACATTAAACTATCTCTCCCAAGGAATTTTAAGAGTCTTAATGAGGGGAAGGACATATTTCTGTGGTCACCATAGCTGCTAAAATGAAACAACTGAGGCAAACTGACAATGCCAAACCCCTTTTAGATGAAAGGAAAGGGTTGTAGTATGCCTTGTTTGTTCTGAATGCATTATTCTTTTTGGATTTTTCTCATATGTTGAATCTCATGGATAGCTGTACTGATTTGCCAGAGGAATCAGAGTACAGTTGTTACCCTGACCCCTGGGCAACACATGCATATTTAAGTTCAAGTTACTTTATAAATTAAAAAGATTCTTTTAATTACATACTCATATTAGAGTAAGAGGCACATAATAGATGCTTATGTATAGCTGCTTCAAGAGTGGTTTCTATAATAAAGGATGCTTCCATTCTCTTTAAAAACCTCTGATGTTCTCACCAAAGTGTTTTTCATAGATTTCAGGGCTCTCCCTGGGTAGGAATCCAATAACTCCATTCTCCTTAAAACATATGAACACCCACCATATCCTGGAAGGTCCAGGAAAAGATATTTGGCTTCCAGAATTGTTTAAATGTTATCCCAAGTTGTGGGGTTTTTGCTCTCAATCTCCATTCACCGATTCCTCAGACATAGTACTCTCAGCATAAACTCAAAGTGTGTATTTTTGTTTGTTTGTTTAATTAAACTTATTTCTACTTTTCCTCTTTCCAAAAAGTTTTGAAGCAATTAGTAGCAACAAAGCAAATAAAACGGAAATAGAAAGTGTTGACTGGAAGAAAAATGCACAATGTGAGTGTTGTGAATAAAGGTTTATTCAGGGTCTTATTGAGGACTATAAACTGGGAGATAGCCTCTCAGATAGCTCTGAGGAACTGCTTCAAAGATGTAGGGGGGAAGCTAGTTTATATGTGATATTTTTAGGGAGTACATGCAGTTGAATATACATCTTGGTGAAAAATTACTGAAAGTCACAAAGAACAGATATCTCAAGTTAATTATTATAGTGCTTTTCTATGTATGGCAAGATGCAAGAAGTGAGGTTCATTAAAATTCTTCTTGAAAAGCATCTAACTATCTAAGGCCTGTTTGTCCAAAGCACAGTGCATCTTGTTATCATCTTTAATTTCTTCTCTCTGAATCACAGAGTGCTTCATCCTGTTATTGCCTTAATCTCTTTGTCTGAAGCACTGAGTATATTGTCAGTCAGTGACTGCAGCAGGTTAATATTTGTAGACTTGGATAGTTAGTGAAACGCTCTTTGCTTTTCTTTTGTTTGTAGTTCCCCCATTTTGGTCATAAATTCAGCCAAAGTTTGGGAGGCATTTCAAGACAAATTTGTCCCATGGCCCTAGGAAGGCTAATTCCTAGGTCAAGAGAGTATTTTGTTGATAGACCACTCGATGTGCTATGACTGAACTGGGCCCTGTTAATTGTAAATGTCTCTGGACCACCTGTCTTACTAGTCTGTTATGGTCCAGGAAATGATTCTCCCTTGTTTCTTCTTCCCCTGTCTAGAGTTTACACTATTACAATCAATCTTACTGTTATATAGAATTATATAGCTGGACAATTGTTCCAATTCACTTAGTCATTGTTATTTTTGTCACAGACTCAGTTGCACATTGTGTAATACAAGAAAAACAGTCTTATAAAATAAGCAGAGTACAAGTAATATAGCTAGTAGCATTAATAAGGTCATAATTCATATATAGAAGCCCAAGAAATGAAGAAAATACTATAAATAATCATACAGGTAAGGTCCAGCATCTTGGGATAGCAGTCTACTTCTGATGTTGTCTTCTTCTGATGTTGTTTGAGTGTTGCTTTAAGGTGAATTTGAGGTTAGTGATCCTCTCTATGAACAAGTCCAGTGCAGGGGCCCTTTTTAAGTGGGAAATGTGAAACCAAGAGTCAATTCCCTTTAGTTTTTTTGTGCATCAGGTAGTTAAAAGTACCTGATAAGGGCCTTTACATCCAGGCTGGAGAGAGTCTTTTAAGTGATGTCTTTTTCATTTTATATGCTCCTGGTTGTAAGTCAAGGGGCATCTGATCTTCATCCAAAGATAGATTACTGTGATAAACTTCAAAAATCGGCTTAAAATGTCCTTTTAATAATTCAATTAAAGTTTGTAATAATGTAACAGAGCATCAAGGAGGCAGCTGGGAAGTGAGTTTCAGGCAGTAAATACCAAACCTTAAAGACAATTAATAGCACTAGAACTTAATATCCACAAAGGTATATTACTGAAACATTTTTTTCTCTAATGTCATCCTTCTTTCCACCAAATATAGCCAAAGTAACCTAACTTGTTTGCAAAATAAGTCTGGTTTCAATAAACTTGGTCTGATTGTTTAGGTAAGTGTTATCAAGAATAGCAATTGATCATATAGGCTTTTTTATTCATTTATTTTATAAATTCATTTATAAATTTATTTATTTATTTATTTATTTACTTATTTATGGCTGCTTTGAGTCTTCGTTGCTGCTCACAGGCTTTCTCTAGTTGCGGCAAGTGAGGGCTACTCTTTGTTGTGGTGCCCGGGCTTCTCATTGCGGTGACTTCTCTTGTTGCAGGGCATGGGCTCTAGGCACGTGTGCTTCAGTAGCTGTGGCATGCAGGCTCAGTAGTTGTGGCTTGTGAGCTCTAGAGTGCAGGCTCAGTAGTTGTGGCACACGGGCTTAGTTGCTCCGTGGAATGTTGGATATTCCTGGACCAGGGCTCGAACCTGTGTCCCCTGCATTGGCAGGTGGATTCTCTCTTTTTTTTCTTTTTTAATTTTTTAACATCTTTATTGGAGCACAATTGCCCTACAATGGTGTGTTAGCTTCTGCTCTACAACAAAGCGAATCAGCCATACACAGACACACATGTCCCCACATCTCCTCCCTCCTTCATCTCCCCCCCTACCCCCTCCTATTCCCACCCCTCCAGGTGGCCACAAATCACCGAGTTGATCTCCCCGTACCATGTGGCTGCCTCCCACTACCTATCTATTTTGTGTTTGGTAGTGTATATATGTCCATGCCACTCTCTCACTTTGTCCCAGTTTACCCTTCCCCCTCTCCATATCCCCAAATCCATTCTCTAGTAGGTCTGCTTCTTTATTCCCGTCTTGCCCCTAGGTTCTTCATGACCTTTTTTTTTTAGATTCCATATATATGTGTTAGCATATGGTATTTGTTTTTCTCTTTCTGACTTACTTCACTCTGTATGACAGACTCTAGGTCCATCCACCTCACTACAATAACTCAATTTCATTTCTTTTTATATCTGAGTAATAATCCATTGTATATATGTGCCACATCTTCTTTATCCATTCATCTGTTGATGGACACTTAGGTAGCTTCCATGTCCTGGCTATTGTAAATAGAGCTACAATGAACATTTTGGTACATGACTCTTTTTGAATTATGGTTTTCTCAGGGTATATGCCCAGTAGTGGGATTGCTGGGTTGTATGGTAGTTCTATTTTTAGTTTTTTAAGGAGCCTCCATACTGTTCTCCAGAGTGGCTGTATCAATTTCCATTCCCACCAACAGTGCAAGAGTGTTCCCTTTTCTCCACACCCTCTCCAGCATTTATTGTTTGTAGATTTTTTGATGATGGCCATTCTGACTGGTGTGAGATGATATCTCATTGTAGTTTTGATTTGCATTTCTCTAATGATTAATGCTGTTGAGCATTCTTTCATGTGTTTGTTGACAATCTGTATATCTTCTTTGGAGAAATGTCTATTTAGATCTTCTGCCCATTTTTGGATTGGGTTGTTTGTTTTCTTGATATTGAGCTGCATGTGCTGCTCGTAAATTTGGAGATTAATCCTTTCTCAGTTGCTTCATTTGCAAATATTTTCTCTCATTCTGAGGGTTGTCTTTTTGTCTTGTTTATGGTTTCCTTTGCTGTGCAAAAGCTTTTAAGTTTCATTAGGTCCCATTTGTTTATTTTTGTTTTTATTTCCATTTCTATAGGAGGTGGGTCAAAAAGGATCTTGCTGTGATTTATGTCATAGAGTGTTCTGCTTATGTTTTCCTCTAAGAGTTTGATAGTGTCTGGCCTTACATTTAGGTCTTTAATCCATTTTGAGTTTACTTTTGTGTATGGTGTTAGGGAGTGTTCTAATTTCATTCTATTACATGTAGCTGTCCAGTTTTCCCACCACCACTTATTGAAGAGATGGTCTTATCTCCATTGTATATTCTTGCCTCCTTTATCAAAGATAAGGTGACCATATGTGCGTGGGTTTATCTCTGGGCTTTGTATACTGTTCCATTGATCTATATTTCTGTTTTTGTGCCAGTACCAGACTGTCTTGTTTACTGTAGCTTGGTAGTATAATCTGAAGACAGGGAGCCTGACTCCTCCAGCTCTGTTTTTCTGTCTCAAGATTGTTTTGGCTATTCGGGGTCTTTTCTGTTTCCATACAAATTGTGAACTTTTTTGTTCTAGTTCTGTGAAAAATGCCAGTGGTAGTTTGATAGGGATTGCATTGAATCTGTAGATTGCTTTGGGTAGTAGAGTCAATTTCACAATCTTGATTCTTCCAATCCAAGAACATGGTATATCTATCCATCTATTTGCATCATCTTTAACTTCTTTCATCACTGTCTTATAATTTTCTGCATACAGGTCTTTTGTCTCCTTAGGTCGGTATATTCCTAGATATTTTATTCTTTTTGTTGCAATGGTAAATGGGGGTGTTTCCTTAAATTCTCTTTCAGATTTTTCATCATTAGTGTACACGAATGCAAGAGATTTCTGTGCATTAATTTTGTATCCTGCTACATTACCAAATTCATTGATCAGCTCTAGTAGTTTACTGATAGCAACTTTAGGATTCTCTATGTATAGTATCATGTAATCTGCAAAGAGTGACAGCTTTACTTCTTCTTTTCCGATTTGGATTTCTTTTATTTCTTGTTTTTCTCTGATTGCTATGGCTAAAACTTCCAAAGCTATGTTGTATAATAGTAGTGAGAGTGGGCAACCTTGTCTTGTTCCTGATCTTAGTGGAAATGGTTTCAGTTTTTCACCACTGAGGACTATGTTGGCTGTGGGTGTGTCATATATGGCCTTTATTATGTTGAGGAAAGTTCCCTCTCTGCCTACGTTCTGGAGGGTTTTCATCATAAATGGGTGTTGAATCATGTCAAAAGATTTCTCTGCATCTATTGAGATGATCATATGGTTTTTCTCCTTCAGTTTGCTAATATGGTGTATCACGTTGATTGATTTGCATATATTGAAGAATCCTTGCATTCCTGGGATAAACCCCACTTGATCATGATGTATGATCCTTCTAATGTGCTGTTGGATTCTGTTTGCTAGTATTTTGTTGAGGATTTTTGCATCTATGTTCATCAGTGGTATTGGCCTGTAGTGTTCTTTCTTTGTGACATCTTTGTCTGGTTTTGGTATCAGGGTGATGGTGGCCTCGTGAGAAGGATAGGTGTTAGCTCTTCTCTAAATGATTGATAGAATTCACCTGTGAAGCCATCCCATCCTCGCCTTTTGTTTGTTGGAATATTTTTAATCACAGTTTCAATTTCAGTCCTTGTGATTGGTCTCTTCATATTTTCTATTTCTTCCTGGTTCAGTCTCAGCAGGTTGTGCATTTCTAAGAATTTGTCCATTTCTTTTAGATTGTCCATTTTATTGGCATATAGTTGCTTGAAGTAATCTCTCATGATCCTTTGTAGTTCTGCAGTGTCAGTTTTTACTTCTCCTTTTCATTTCTAATTCTCTTGACTTAAGTCTTCTCCCTTTTTTTCGTGATGAGTCTGGCTAATGGTTTATCAATTTTGTTTATCTTCTCAAAGAAAAAGCTTTTAGTTTTATTGATCTTTGCTATCGTTTCCTTCATTTCTTTTTCATTTATTTGTGATCTGATCTTTAAGACTTCTTTCCTTCTGCTAACTTTGGTGTTTTTTTGTTCTTCTTTCTCTAATTGTTTAGGTGTAAGGTTAGGTTGTTTATTTCAGATGTTTCTTGTTTCTTAAGGTAGGATTGTATTGCTATAAACTTCCCTCTTAGAACTGCTTTTGCTGCAACCCATAGGTTTTGGGTCGTTGTGTTTGTGTTGTCATTTGTTTCTAGGTATTTTTTGATTTCCTCTTTGATTTTTCAGTGAATTCTTGGTTATTAAGTAGTGTATTTTTTAGCCTCCATGTGTTTGTATTTTTTTTTATATGCAGGTTCTTATTAGTCATCAATTTTATACACATCAGTGTATATAGTCAATCCCAATCACCCAATTCATCACACCACCACCCGCCACGGCTTTCCCCCCTTGGTGTCCATACGTTTGTTCTCTATGTTTGTGTCTCAATTTCTGCCCTGCAAACCGTTCAATGGTACCATTTTTCTGGGTTCCACTTATATGCGTTAATATACGATATTTGTTTTTCTCTTTCTGACTTACCTCACTCTGTATGACAGTCTCTAGATCCATCCACGTCTCTACAAATGACCCAATTTCGTTCCTTTTTATGGCTGAGTAATATTCCATTGTATATATGTACCACATCTTCTTTATCCATTTGTCTGGCGATAGACATTTAGGTTGCTTCCATGATCTGGCTATTGTAAATAGTGCTGCAATGAACATTGGGGTGCATGTGTCTTTTTGAATTATGGTTTTCTCTGGACATATGCCCAGTAGTGGGATTGCTAGATCATATGGTAATTCTATTTTTAGTATTTTAAGGAACCTCCATAGTGTTCTCCATAGTGGTTGTATCAATTTACATTCCCATCAACAGTGCAGGAGGGTTCCTTTTTCTGCACACCCTCTCCAGCTTTTGTTGTTTGCAGATTTTCTGATGATGCCCATTTTACCTGGTGAGAGGTGATACCTCATTGTTGTTTTGATTTGCATTTTTGTAATAATTAGTGATGTTGAGCAGCTTTTCATGTGCTTCTTGGCCATCTGTATGTCTTCTGTGGAGAAATGTCTATTTAGGTCTTCTGCCCATTTTTGGATTTGGTTGTTTGTTTCTTTAATATTGAGCTGCCTGAGCTGTTTATATATTTTGGAGATTAATCCTTTGCCCATTGATTCATTTGCAAATAGTTTCTCCCATTCTGAGGGTTGTCTTTTCATCTTGTTTATGGTTTCCTTTGCTGTGCAAAAGCTTTTAAGTTTCATTAGGTCCCATTTGTTTATTTTTGTTTTTATTTCCATTACTCTAGGAGGTGGATCAAAATAGATCTTGCTGTGATTTATGTCAAAGTGTGTTCTTCCTATGTTTTCCTCTAAGAGTTTTATAGTGTCCGGTCTTACATTTAGGTCTCTAATCGATTTTGAGTTTATTTTTGTGTATGATGTTAGGGAGTATTCTAATTTCATTCTTTTACATGTTGCTGTCTAGTGTTCCCAGCAACACTCTTTGAAGACACTGTCTTTTCCCATTGTATATCCTTGCCTCCTTTGTCATAGATTAGTTGACCATATGTCCGTGGGTTTATCTCTGGGCTTTTTATCTTGTTCCATTGATCTATGTTTCTGTTTTTGTGCCAGTACCATATTGCCTTGATTACTGTAGCTTTGTAGTATAGTCTGAAGTCAGGGAGTATGATTCTTCCAGCTCCGTTTTTTTTCCCCTCAAGACTGCTTTGGCTATTCGGCGTCTTTTGTGTCTCCATGCAAATTTTAAGATTTTCTGTTCTAGTTCCATAAAAAATGCCATTGGTAATTAGATAGGGATTGCATTGAATCTGTAGATTGCTTCGGGTAGTATAGTCATTTTCACAGTATTGATTCTTCCATTCCAAGAACATGGTATATCTCTCCATCTGTTGGTATCATCTTTAGTTTCTTTTATCAGTGTCTTATAGTTTTCTGCACACAGGTCTTTTGTCTCCCTAGGTAGGTTTATTCCTACGTATTTTATTCTTTTTGCTGCAGTGGTAAATGGGAGTGTTTCCTTAATTTCTGTTTCAGATTTTTCATCATTAGTGTATAGGAATGCAAGAGATTCTGTGCATTAATTTTGTATCCTGCAACTTTACCAAATTCATTGATTAGCTCTAGTAGTTTTCTGGTGGCATTTTTAGGATTCTCTATGTATAGTATCATGTCATCTGTAAACAGTGACAATTTTACTTCTTCTTTTCTAATTTGTATTCTTTTTATTTCTTTTTATTCTGTGATTGCTGTGGCTAGGACTTCCAAAACTATGTTGAATAATAGTGGTGAGAGTGGACATCCTTCTCTTCTTCCTGATCTTAGAGGAAATGGTTTCAGTTTTTCACCATTGAGAATGATGTTTGCTGTGGGTTTGTCGTATATGGCCTTTCTTATGTTGAGGTAGGTTCCCTCTATGCACACTTTCTGGAGAGTTTTTATATAAATAGGTGTTGAATTTTGTCAAAAGCTTTTTCTGCATCTATTGAAATGATCATGTGGTTTTATTCTTCAATTTGTCAATATGGTGTATCATATTGATTGATTTGCACATATTGAAGAATCCTTGTATCCCTGGGATAAATCTCACTTGATCATGGTGTATGATCCTTTTAATGTGTTGTTGGAGTCTGTTTACTAGTATTTTGTTGAGGATTTTTGCATCTATATTCATCAGTGATATTGGTCTGTAATTTTCTTTTTTTGTAGTTTCTTTTTCTGGTTCTGGTATCAGGGTGATGGTGGCCTCATAGAATTAATTTGGGAGTGTTCCTTCCTCTGCAAATTTTTGCAAGAGTTTGAGAAGGATGGGTGTTAGCTCTTCTCTAAATGTTTGATAGAATTCACCTGTGAAGCCATCTGGTCCTGGACTTTTGTTTGTTGGAAGATTTTAATCACAGTTTCAATTTCAGTACTTGTGATAGGTCTGTTCATATTTTCTATTTCTTCCTGGTTCAGTGTTGGAAGGTTATACCTTTCTCAGAATTTGTCCATTTCTTCCAGGTTGTCCATTTTATTGGCATAGAGTTGCTTGTAGTAGACTCTTAGGATGCTTTGTATTTCCATGGTGTCTGTTGTAACTTCTCCTTTTTCATTTCTAATTTTATTGATTTGAGTCCTCTCCCTCTTTTTCTTGATAAGTCAGGCTAATGGTTAATCAATTTTGTTCTTCTTCTCAAAGAACCAGCTTTTAGTTTTATTGATCTTTGCTATTGCTTTCTTTGTTTCTATTTCATTTATTTCTGCTCTGATCTTTATGATTTCTTTCCTTCTGCTAACTTTGGGTTTTGTTTGTTCTTCTTTCTCTAGTTCCTTTAGGTGTAAGGTTAGATTGTTTATTTTAGATTTTTCTTGTTTCTTGAGGTAGGCTTGTATAGCTATAAACATCCCCTTAGAACTGCTCTTGCTGCATCCCATAGGTTTTGGATAGCCGTGTTTTCATTGTCATTTGGTTCTAGGTATTTTTTGATTTCCTCTTTGATTTCTTCATTGATCTCTTGGTTATTTAGTAACGTATTGTTTAGCCTCCATGTGTTTGTGTTTTTTACATTTTTTCCCCTGTAATTCTTTTCTAATCTCATAGTGTTGTGGTCAGAAAAGATGCTGGATATGATTTAGATTTTCTTAAATTTACTGAGGCTTGATTTGTGACCCAAGATGTGATCTATCCTGGAGAATGTTCCATGCGCACTGGAGAAGAAAGTGTAATCTGCTGTTTTTGGATGGAATGTCCTATAAATATCAATTAAATCTATCTGGTCTATTGTGTCATTTAAAGCTTCTGTTTCCTTATTTATTTTCATTTTGGATGATCTGTCCATTGGTGTAAGTGAGGTGTTAAAGTCCCCAACTATTATTGTGTTACTGTCGATTTCCTCTTTTATAGCTGTTAGCAGTTGCCTTATGTATTGAGGTGCTCCTATGTTGGGTGCATATATATTTATAATTGTTATATCTTCTCCTTGGATTGATCCCTTGATCATTATGTAGTGTCCTTCTTTGTCTCTTGTAACATTCTTTATTTTAAAGTCTATTTTATCTGATATGAGTATTACTACTCCAGGTTTCTTTTGATTTCCATTTGCATGGAATATCATTTTCCATCCCCTCACTTTCAGTCTGTATGTGTCCCTAGGTCTGAATTGGGTCTCTTTTAGACAGCACATATATGGGTCTTGTTTTTGTATCCATTAAGCAAGTTTGTGTCTTTTGGTTGGAGCATTTATTCCATTCCCGCTTAAGGCAATTATCGACATGTACGTTCCTATGACCATTTTCTTAATTGTTTTGGGTTTGTTTCTGTTGGTCCTTTTCTTCTCTTGTGTTTTGCACTTAGAGAAGTTCCTTTAGCATTTGTTGTAGAGCTGGTTTGATGGTGCTGCATTCTCTTAGCTTTTGCTTTTCTGTAAAGCTTTTGATTTCTCCATTGTATCTGAATCAGATCCTTGCCAGGTAGAGTAATCTTCGTTGTAGGTTCTTCCCTTTCATCAATTAAAGTACATCTTGCCACTCTCTTCTGGCTTGTAGAGTTTCTGCTGAGAAATCAGCTGTTAAACTTATGGGAGTTCCCTTGTATGTTATCTGTCATTTTTCCCTTGCTGCTTTCAATAATTTTTCTTTGTCTTTAATTTTTGCCAGTTTGATTACTTTGTGTCTCAGTGTGTTTCTCCTTGGGTTTATCCTGTATGGAACTCTCTGCGCTTCCTGGACCTGAGTGGCTATTTCCTTTCCCATGTTAGGGAAGTTTTCAAATATAATCTCTTCAAATATTTTTGCTGTTCCTTTCTCTGTCTTCTCCTTCTGGGACCCCTATAATGAGAATGTTGTTGCGTTTAATGTTGTCCCAGAGGTCTCTTAGGCTGTCTTCATTTCTTTTCATTCTTTTTTATTTATTCTGCTCTGCAGCAGTGAATTCCACCATTCTGTCTTCCAGGTCACTTATCCATTCTTCTGCCTCAGTGATTCTGCTAGTGATTCCTTCTAGTGTAGTTTTCATTTCAGTTATTGTATTGTTCGTCTCTGTTTGTTTGTTCTTTAAATCTTCTAGGTCTTTTAAAACGTTTCTTGCATCTTCTCAATCTTTGCCTCCATTCTTTTTCCAAGGTCCTGGATCATCTTTACTACCATTTTTCTGAATTCTTTTTCTGGAAGGTTGCCTATCTCTACTTCATTTAGTTGTTTTTCTGGGGTTTTATCTTGTTCCTTCATCTGGAACATAGCCCTCTGCCTTTTCATCTTGTCTATCTTTCTGTGAATGTGTTTTTTGTTCCACAGGCTGCAGGATTGTAGTTCTTCTTGTTTCTGCTGTCTGCCCTCTGGTGGATGAGGCTATGTAAGAGGCTTGTGCAAGTTTCCTAATGGGAGGGACTGGTGGTGGGTATAGCTGACTGTTGCTCTGGTGGGCAGAGCTCAGTAAAACTTTAATCTGCTTGACTGCTGATGGGTTGGGCTGGGTTCCCTCCCTGTTGGTTGTTTGCCGGAGGCAACCCAACACTGAAGCCTACCTGGGCTCTTTTGTTGGGCTAATGACAGACTCTGGGGGGGCTCATGCCAAGGAGTACTTCCCAGAACTTCTGCTGCCAGTGTCCTTGTCCCCACAGTGAGACACAGCCCCCCCCCCCCGCCTCTGCAGGAAACCCTCGAACACTGGCAGGTTGGTGTGGTTCAGTCTCCCCTGGGTCACTGCTCCTTCTCCTGGGTCCTGATGCTCACACTACTTTGTGTGTGCCCTACAAGAGTGGAGTCTCTGTTTCCCCCAGTCCTGTCAAAGTCCTGCAATCAAATTCCACTAGCCTTCAAAGTCTGTTTCTCAAGGAATTCCTCCTCCCTTTGCCAGACCCCCAGGTTTGGAAGCCTGATGTGGGGCTCAGAACCTTCACTGCAGTGGGTGGACTTCTGTGGTATAAGTGTTCTCCAGTCTGTGAGTCACCCACCCAGCAGTTTTGGGATTTGATTTTACTGTGATTGCGCCCCTCCTACAATCTCATTGTGCCTTCTCTTTTGTCTTTGGATGTGGGGTATCTTTTCTGGTGAGTTCCAGTGTCTTCCTGTCGATGATTGTCCAGCAGCTAGTTGTGATTCTGGTGTTCTAGCAAGAGGGAGTGAGAGCACGTCCTTCTACTCCACCGTCTTGCTTCGTGTTTGTATTTTTTACAGATTTTTTCCTGTAATTGATATCTAGTCTCATAGCGTTATGGTCGGAAAAGTTACTTGATATGATTTCAATTTTCTTAAATTTACCAAGGCTTGATTTTTGACTCAAGATATGATCTATCCTGGAGAATGTTCCATGAGCACTTTATAAGAATGTGTATTCTGTTGTTTTTGGATGGAATGTCCTATAAATATAAATTAAGTCCATCTTGTTTAATGTAAAGCTTGTGTTTCCTTATTTATTTTCATTTTAGATTATCTGTCCATTGGTGAAAGTAGGGTGTCAAAGTCCCCTACTATGATTGTGTTACTGTCAATTTCCCCTTTTATGGCTGTTAATATTTGCTTTATGTATTGAGGTGCTCCTATGTTGGGTGCATAAATATTTACAATTGTTATATCTTCTTCTTGGATCGATCCTTTGATCATTATGTAGTGTCCTTCTTTGTCTCTTGTGATAGTCTTTGTTTTAAAGCCTATTTTGTCTGATATGAGAATTGCTACTCCATCTTTCTTTTGATTTCCATTTGCATGGAATGTCTTTTTTCCATCCCCTCACTTTCATTCTGTATGTGTTCCTAGGTCCGAAGTGGGTGTCTTGTAGACAGCATATATATGGGTCTTGTTTTTGTATCCATTCAGCCAGTCTATGGCCTATGGTTGGAGCATTTAATCCCTTTACATTTAAAGTAATTATCAATATATATGTTCCTATTACCATTTTCTTAATTGTTCTGGGTTTGTTATTGTAAGTGTTTTCCTTCTCTTGGGTTTGCTGCCTAGAGAAGCTCCTTTAGCATTTGTTGTAAAGCTGTTTTGGTGGTGCTGAAATCTCTTAGCTTTGCTTGTCTGTAAATGTTTTTATTTCTCCGTCAAATCTGAATTAGATCCTTGCTGGGTCGAGTAACCTTGGTTGTAGCTTTTTCTCCTTCATCACTTTAAATATGTCCTGCCACTCCCTTCTGGCTTGCAGAGTTTCTGCTGAAAGATCAGCTGTTAACCTTATGGGGATTCCCTTGTGTGTTATTTGTTCTTTTTCCCTTGCTGCTTTTAATATTTTTTCTCTGTATTTAATTTTTCATAGTTTGATTAATATGTGTCTTTGCATGTTTCTCCTTGTATTTATCCTGTATGGGACTCTCTGTGCTTCCTGGACTTGATTAACTATTTCCTTTCCCATATTAAGGAAGTTTTCAACTATAATGTCTTCAAATATTTTCTTAGTCCCTTTCTTTTTCTCTTCTTCTTCTGGGACCCCTATCATTCGAATGTTGGTGCGTTTAATGTTGTCCCAGTGGTCTCTGAGACTGTCCTCAATTCTTTTCATTCTTTTTTTCTTTATTCTGCTCTGCAGTAGTTATCTCCACTATTTTATCTTCCAGTTCACTTATCCATTCTTCTGCCTCCGTTATTCTACTATTGATCCTTTGTAGAGAATTTTTAATTTCATTTATTGTGTTGTTCACCACTGTTTCTTTGCTCTTTAGTTCTTCTAGGTCCTTGTTAAATGTTTCTTGTATTTTCTCCATTCTATTTCCAAGATTTTGGATCATCTTTACTATCATTATTCTGAATTCTGTTTCAGGTAGACTGCCTAGTTCCTCCTCATTTGCTAGGTCTGGTGGGTTTTTGCCTTGCTCCTTCATCTGCTGTGTGTTTCTCTGTCTTCTCATTTTGCTTAACTTACTGTGTTTGGGGTCTCCTTTCCACAGGCTGCAGGTTCATAGTTCCCTTTGTTTTTGGTGTCTGTCCCCAGTTGCTAAGGTTGGTTCAGTGGGTTGTGTAGGCTTCCTGGTGGAGGGGACTAGTGCCCATGTTCTGGTGGATGAGGCTGGATCTCATCTTTCTGGTGGGCAGGTCTACATCTGGTGGTGTGTTTTGGAGTGTCTGTGGCCTTATTATGATTTTAGGCAGCCTCTCTGCTAATGGATGGAGCTGTGTTCCTGTCTTGCTAGTTGTTTGGCATAGGGTGTCCAGGATTGTAGCCTGCTGATCGTTGAGTGCAGCTGGGTCTTGGCACTGAGATGGAGATCTCTGGGAGATTTTCGTCATTTGGTATTACATGGAGCTGGGAAGTCTCTTGTGGACCAGTGTCTTGAACTTGGCTCTCCCACCTCAGATGCACAGCACTGACACCTGGCTGGAGCACCAAGAGCCTGTCCTGCACATGGCTCAGAATAAAAGGGAGAAAAAAAGAAAGAAGAAAGAAAGAAGAAGATAAAATATGGTAAAATAAAATAAAATTATTAAAATAAAAAATAATTATTAAAAAAATTTTTTTAAGTAATAAAAAAGAAAGAAAGAAGAGAGCAACAAAACCAAAAAACAAATCCACCAATGATAACAAGTGCTAAAAACTATACAAAAACAAAACAAAACAAAAAAACGGATAGATGGACCCCTAGGACAAATGGTAAAAGCAAAGCTATACAGACAAAATCACACACAGAAACATACACATACACACTCACAAAAAGAGAAAAGGGTAAAAAAATATATATATATATAGTTGCTCCCAAAGTCCACCTCCTCAATTTGAGATGATTCTTTGTCTATTCAGGTATTCCAGAGATGCAGGGTACATCAAGTTGATTGTGGAGATTTAACCCGCTGCTCCTGAGGCTGCTGGGAGAAATTTCCCTTTCTCTTCTTTGTTCGCAGAGCTCCTAGGGTTCAGCTTTGGATTTGGACCCGCCTCTGCATATAGGTAGCTTGAGGGCGTCTGTTCTTCACTCAGACAGGACGGGGTTAAAGGAGCAGCTGCTTCGGGGGCTCTGGCTCACTCAGACCAGGGGTGGGAGTGGTATGGAATGCAGGGAGAGCCTGTGGCGGCAGAGGCGGGTGTAACGTTGCATCAGCCTGAGGCATGCCGTGTTTTCTCCCGGGAAAGTTGTCCCTGGATCATGGGATCCTGGCAGTGGCGGGCTGCACAGGCTCCCAGCAGGGGAGGTGTGGATAGTGACCTGTGCTTGCACACAGGCTTCTTGGTGGCTACAGCAGCCGCCTTAGCGTCTCATGCCCGTCTCTGTGGTCCGTGCTGATAGCTGCGGCTCGCGACCATCTCTGGAGCTCCTTTAAGCGGTGCTCTTAATCCCCTCATTTCACCCACCAGGAAACAATGAGGGAAGAAAAAGTCTCTTGCCTCTTTGGCAGCTCCAGACTTTTTCCTGGACTCCCTCCCAGCTAGCTGTGGTGCACTAGCCCCCTTCAGGCTGTGTTCACGCAGCCAACCCCAGTCCTCTCCCTGGGATCCGACCGAAGCCTGAGCCTCAGCTCCCAGTACAACCAGTCCCAGTGGGTGATCAGACAAACCTCCTGGGCTGGTGAGTGCTGGCCAGCATCGGTCCTCTGTGCGGGAATCTCTCCGCTTTGCCCTCTGCACCCCTGTTGCTGTGCTCTCCTCTGTGGCTCCGAAGCTTCCCCCCTCCGCCACCCGCAGTCTCTGCCCACGAAGGGGCTTCCTAGTGTGTGGAAACCTTTCCTCCTTCACAGCTCCCTCCCACTCGTTCAGGTCCCGTCCCTATTCTTTGTCTCTGTTTTTTCTTTTTTCTTTTGCCCTACCCAGGTACGTGGGGAGTTTCTTGCCTTTTGGGAGGTCTGAGTTCTTCTGCCAACGTTCAGCGGGTGTTCTGTAGGAGTTGTTCCACATGTAGATGTATTTCTGATGTATTTGTGGGGAGGAAGGTGATCTCCAGTCTTACTCTTCCGCCATCTTGAAGCTCCTCCCCCAAGCTTGTTATTTTTTAAAGAGAGGGGCTTGCATGGTATCTCTGAGTGGGCTGCTGAGATGCCATGTCACCTACTCTGCTTATCTGTGTGGTCATAGTTCTGCACTGTTCTTCACTCCCATTGTGACAACTCCCACTGGAACATTAGGATCAACACAAGGGTATTCCGGAGTTGGCAGAATGCCCACCATGGTTAGGGATGTGGGATCTTCAGATCAAAGAGGACAGAAGGATAATGACATGAGGAGTCCATGGTGGAGTCCCATGATTGGCTCCCATAATCAGATCGGGAGCTCCTCTGGTGGGAACAGAGGTGATTGTATGTATGATGAGTACAATTGTATGAGAAGTCCCCATTTTCACGTCCACATATTCTAATGTGTGTCTTCTTTCTTTGAATCTATAACCCAAACACCCAGGCACAGGAAAGTCATGCTCATGGCATTGGCTCCTGGGACACATTAAAGTGGCATCGCCACCTGCTGGCAGAGGGCATTTGGCTTTAGTGTTGGATACTTCATTCATTTCAATCCGTAACCTGTGCCTTTTTTTTTTTTTTTTTAAAGCTAGAGACCCAGGATGCAGAGTGAGCTTGTTTTTTTTTTTGTTTTTTTTGTTTTTTTTATTAATTTAGTTATTCAGTTTTGGCTGTGTTGGGTCTTCGTTTCTGTGCGAGGGTTTTCTCTAGTTGCGGCAAGCGGGGGCCACGCTTCATCGCGGTGCGTGGGCCTCTCACTATCACGGCCTCTCTTGTTGTGGAGCACAGGCTCCAGACGCGCAGGCTCAGTAGTTGTGGCTCACGGGCCTAGTTGCTCCGCAGCATGTGGGATCTTCCCAGACCAGGGCTCGAACCCGTGTCCCCTGCATTGGCAGGCAGATTCTCAACCGCTGTGCCACCAGGGAAGCCCACCTGTGCCTTTTTATAGAGTCCTCCAGAGGGCAGCCGAAAGCAGTCCTGTGGTCCAAAAGTGGAACCTGGAGAGAGGTGAGGGTAGAGGTAGTGGTGGTCAGATTCAACTGAGACTACTGAGGGACTGCATTTTGATTTGGGAGGATTTAAACTCAACAATAAACCCAACTGAAAAATCAACAATTGAAAGAGGGTTAAAGAATTTGGAACTTCACAACCTAAAAAAGTAAGGATGTCCATCTGATATGAGAAAACTTAGGAGTTTGTGGAAGTCAGTCATTGAGACAAGAAATCATTTTCTGTGAGTAATTGTATGTGCGTTGCCACTGAGAAAAACATTGGGCTTAAGATTTTGTTGTCTTTCGACAACATTTGGTGTGGTAAAACATCAAGAGTTCTTTCCAGCATCTCTACTTTGACATTCCTCCCACTGGACTGTGGTGAACCTCTGTCTACCCCTCTGGACTGTAAGTTTTTTGAGGGCAGGGACCATGTGCTATTGAAATTTATATTTCCAATCCCCCACAGTGTGCCTGCTACATCATGGCAAATATTCAGTGGATGAAGTTGAATTATCAGCTGTCAAGTCCTTATAGGTATAAAATTAGCAGAAAAGTGCTGCCTCTCTTTTTGAGATAGTGTTCAGGTTGTCCCCAAATTTCTGAGGTCAACCCAGAATCATGTTTATAATCATCCATAACAGCATCTCTTTTTGACTATCTGGACCAGCCTAGGTGGCTGCCATGTTTCAGGAATAGTTATTGTCCCTTAGGACACTTCTGCCAAAACAGGTACTCCTCCAGGCTGTGGTTATGGAAAAAGAGGGCAATGGGCATGGGTCAATGAGTCAGAAAAGGGCAGAGGAGCACAGCCAAATTCAGAATGAGCTTTCTGGGCAGTGAGCATGCACTGCCTGGCCTCTTCATGCACTAACATTCTTCTTTAAATTCATGTATTGGCATGGTTAGGAGATGACAGCACTGGAACCTGGCATCCCTCTGGAGTCTGCTGTTCTCCCAGCCCAGCCTAGTGGCTGGATCTCTTGCTTCAGCTGCTTCTTTTGAGTGTTGGCACTAATTCAGGAGTCCTGATCTGAAAGTCCTCTTAATTTCAGAAAATGGGTGAGTGGGAGGTGAGGTTAGGGGGTGAAAGAAAAGAGTGGGTGAGTGAGTACATGAAGTGGGCAAGAGGGTACTTGAGATAGGAAAAGAGAATTTGTTAGGGATGGTGGGTTTTCACTATTACGCCAAGTACGTTCTTTATTAAAATGTGTACTAAGAAGCCATCCAGAATAGTGGGATTAAAACCTAGAGATTTCAGCAGGGAGTATGTTAAGAGGAGAGGGTTTCTAGGAATGAAAATAATGTTGGACTAAAGAGTGGAGTACAAAAGGATACTGGACATAAAAAGAAGAGGAAAGAGACAAAGGACATGTGAACACAATGCAGAGCACTTGGGTTTGAATCTGTCTGTGTGAAAATCTCTGAAGCTCGTGGAATAGATGCTGCTAACATGCCAGCAGACAGTGGCGGAGCAAGGGTAGCACCCCCGGTGGGGCTCATGTCATTGCTGATACACTTTTTCACTTGTTTCTAATTAGCAGCCTTTTCTCCTTGCTAGCTGCACTGCTTGAGAAAGAAGCCAGAACCAAAGGTTGAATTTTATGTTGAATTTGGTGTTCATGAGATGTGCCCTTCCATGCCTCATTCCACTTCCTCCCTGTTTTCCTAATTGGTAAAGATAAATGAGGGTGTCTCAGAACATTGCCTGTGGAGATCAGGAAAGCAGTTTCTGCAGTCAAGTGCTCCCTTCACCTTTGAAGATGGAGAGGAACGCTCTTGGTGTGTCCCTACCTTGCCTGACTCTGTTTGAGGCCTTGACTGAAACCCCCTCTTGGGTTCCAGAGCTGAGGAAATCCATTTATTCATGAAAAGAATCTGAGGCAGCTATGCAGGGAGAATTACCAAAGCCAGACTGGCCCCTAAAGGTAAGCACATTCAGCGTGTATGAGGTCACATGTGCTTACACAGGACTAAATGAAAACGTGCTTGCATTTCCACAAGAATATCAATACTCCACAGCTGATATTATTTGTTGACCTGTAACTAAGGTTAGTCTTTCTTCAGCTAACAAATACTCATCTTTCCATGGAAGAGTGAGCACACCCCTTAATCATGAATTTGGTGTTTTTACAGCCACAAACATCTTTAAGGATGTTCTACAGCTTTAACACATCTGGACGCCTGAGGTGAATTATGATTTTGTTCCAAAGTTGTTTCAAGTTTCATGGCAGCCACTCTGGTTCTCCCAGGGCTCACCTACCTCTCAGTGTGCTCTGAAGGCCTCAGGGCTCCTCACCTCTCTCCCATAAACAATTTATTTTCTCTCCTTCTCTAGAGAGTGGAGGATGAATGATTTCTTCTGAGAAGATTCAGGTTTTGCACCCTTTATTACACACACACATAGTGTTTTACATATGATTTGTGGAGACCTTGAAGTGAAGTTGTGGATTTCTTGAAGCTTATCCAGGCACCTCAGTTTAAGATGCCTTAGTTTAAACAGAGACATCTTTATTATTTGTTTCTGATACTCATCGTGTTGCGAAGCTATCTAGATTCTCCTCAAAACTTCCTCTTTTAACGCAGACGTAGAGAATGGACTTGAGGACACGGGGAGGGGGAGGGGTAAGCTGGGACGAAGTGAGAGAGTGGCAAAGACATATATACACTACCAAATTGTAAAATAGATAGCTAGTGGGAAGCAGCCGCATAGCACAGGGAGATCAGCTCAGTGCTTTGTGACCACCTAGAGGGGTGGGTTAGGGAGGATAGGAGGGAGACACAAGAGGGAAGAGATATGGGGATATATGTATATGTATAGCTGATTCACTTTGTTATAAAGCAGAAACTAACAAACACACAATTGTTAAGCAATTATACTCCAATAAAGATGTTAAAAAAAAACTCCCTCTTTTATAGGCTTTACAATCTTTGTCATCGCAAGTTTGCTGACAGCTGCTCATCACTCTTTTGAGGATGCATGCCTGAGGGGTGAGGTGGTACAGGGTGGCCCCTACTTCCTGGGCTTCCGTTCAGGTTGCCCGGGCTCACAGAGATTAACCATTGAAGTTTCTAATACTGCCAAGGGTTTCCTGATGTGTGTTTTCAAACAGAGGGGGCTGGACCGAAGCTCTGGTGGCAGCTGTGGTAGTGATGGTACAGATCTCCCTTCAGGAGAGGCCCGGCAGTGGGCGTGCCATCAGCTGCCTGCCTCCAGCTGCTGTGCCTTCAGGGACCACCACAGTGTTCAAGAGCAGACCACCCTCTCCCCGGAGAGCTACCAGTCAGTGACCCAGCATGTTGAGGGTACCAAGCCTGGCCATTTCTGCACGCTGGGGCTTTTCTCTGGGCACCCTTTGCACACTGGTGGGCCAGCTGAGACTTTCTCAGGGCTGCACCTCATATGGAAGCTCCTCCTGCCCAATCTTCCCCTCACTTTTTCACAGGTGTCAGATCTGCATAGTGGTCTCAAGGCCTCCCCTGCTTACCTTCCTCACCCCTTATCTTTCCCAAGTGTTCCCTCAATAAATCTCTTGCACTTCTGACTCTGTCTTGGTGTCTGCTTCTAGGAGGATCTGAACTGACACAACTCTACTCATAGGTGACACTGTTGGTCACTTCACACAATCCCATATTACCTTCCCAGATCCCTACCTGGAAATAGTTCCCACATCTTGCCAACCCATTTTGTCATAGAGATAGGAGTTTTCTGGGTGTTGGGTTCCATTCTTTGGCCTATGCAATTTATTAAGATTCATAGTACCACCCCATTCAGCATCTTGTAGGGTGCTTAGTTTCCCTGGAGATGAGACAGAGGCATGAGACAGTTAAAAACATACTTTATTTCTGTATGGAGATTCTTTCCATGATCTCAGGTTGGAAAACATAGAAACTTCAAGAACTACTCCTCTCCACTTACATGATTCTTCCTGAAACCAGGTCAATAAGGTTAGCTCCCAAGTCCCCTTTTCCAAGGGTTCCACTCAGTCCTTCCAAGAGAAAGGACATTCCAGTATGTCTTAGCACTCCAGTGGGAGGTGAGGAAGACAAGGACCCCTATCCTTTAGTTCTTGCCATATAGTGTCCCTCCCCAACCCTCAATTGCTATGGTACTACTGTGAATCCATTATATACATCAGCTTCTCTCTGTGAAAGAATGAGGAGGAATCAGCACAATACAAATAGCTCATTGACAGCAACTGGATCCCACATTTTGGAAGTAACATAACAGTGATAGCCCCACGATGCCTTATATTCTATTACTACTGAACAGAATATCAAGGAAAAACACTTAGGAGATAAACACAGGATGACAGATTTCTATAAGAATGAGACCAATGCACAGTGCAGATCATGGTGTTTCTCACACATGGGAGGAGACAACAAATTCATAAGTTAAATGGGTGTTGCAGAGTGGGTCAGAGGAAGGCTTGCTGGGCTCTCTCAGAGGAAATGTTCTGCCATATTTGAAACTGTCTACTCCTATTATGTGCAGTGATGATGCTGTCCAAACGCATCCCTTCAGTTCCCCTGGATTAGCTGGTGCTCTCTTTGGAATTATCTCAGAGAGCTCTCATTGCAAAAGGCTATCTTAAGGTCTTTGGCCCGATTACCCATGTTGAGTGTGGGTCTTTTAGAATCCTGTGGAAAATCTGCTTCTCAACTGCCTCCATGCCTGCAGGGCAGCCTAGACCCACTAAGACTGGTGAGTTAACAATGGCCTGTCGGTAGGCTCCTCAAGAACAGAAGTAGCTGTGTGTCCCCAGCTCAGGGCCAAGTCCAGAGCAAGTGCTCAATAATCCTTGTTGAATTCAACTCTAACCTCTTCCATAGAGGGGAGGTCCCCTACTCATTAACACTTTCTTCTTAGGTACTTCTCATAATCATGCCAGTTCTTTACATCCCTCTGAAGTGAATAATCCATACATGGCATGATTCTTTATCAGAAGTAAGACTAATGCTTTGGGCACTGACTTTTGTTGTCCCTAAATTATGTGTTCCATTCATATATTTGCACTGAGCTGGTTTTCTTAGTTTATTTAATCCTTCTCATGCTGCTTTGGAGGATATGACTGTCAGGTCTTTCTGGCTTATACTGTTGCTATATAGCTTCTTCCTGGCCTGTCAATGTCCTGGTAGGGTTAGGGCCAGCACAGTTGGTAAAGGCTGTAAACCCTATGTGCAGCACGGTTCTCCCTCAACATGATGGATGCAGAATATGTGCATGCATTCTTTGAACCACGAAGAAGGCATTTATGGTATACATGAGGTTTCTGCTTTCAGCCACATCTGGACAAAGCACAGATCTGGGAGACTGAAAGAAACTGCACACTCACCTGCTGTAACCCCCAAACTGTGTCAGGGCATGAAGCTTTAAGTTCATGACTCTCTGTCAACTGACTCTTCTGTAGGGTTGATTGATCATCCCACCTCTTTTAGACAGGAGGCCAGCAAAGCTGGTGGCAGGAAGGGGAGATTCAGAGAGTCTAAAGGGAAGATGCAAGGTGGTCTCTTCCCACAAGTGTTGTTGCAGCGTGCAGCCTCCTCAGTCACTGGGCATCTGAGCTCATGCCTTATGCTAGTATAAAGCTAAAAATCTAGGTGAGTTCCCCGCCCTAAGATACCCAAAAGGCCAGAGCAGGGAGCCTACATGTTTTTCTTCCCTGGTGGCATTCTCCAGCTGGGAGACTTAGCCTGTTAAAGCCTGATAGAGAGATGTAGGATTTGACACGAAGTCCTCTGCTCCATCAAAGGCCAAAATCTTCAGGAGAAGCAAAGTGCTCACAGTTTTAGGATAAATCAGAGAAAGTCATATGTGGATACTGATACATGGTCTTAGCAGTTGCTACGTCTCTAGCAGCCAGGTGTTAATTTGCTGGACTTACTGCTTCTATTCTTCCTGAGACTACAAATTTTTGGTTGAACAAAAAAAAGACTGACACAATCATTGAACCAATGAATGTTAAAATTCAAAAGGACCCCTAGATTATGTAGTTCAGCTCATAGTTTTACAAATAAGGAAAGAGAGGATCAGATAGATTAAGTATTGCACAGTTCTCCTGAGTCTTGGTTCATAACAGACATTAGCTAGTATTAGTGGCCATATTCTATCTGCATTGATTGCTCAGGACAGTCACTGGGGACATAATGCAGATAAACTTGAGGCTCTCAATCCCATAATGCACTGAGATATTGAGATGCCAAAAAAGGGGCAGAAGTATGCCTTCTTTTCATGGGTCCTTAGAAGAGGGTGTTATATCGTTCATTCAGATTTTATGTGGTTCCTCCTTTTGTTCACCTTATCAAGCAGAGGCTGATGGAGTATGAGCCACCAGCTAAAGGAAAATAACCTAAGCAAGACTGAGAACACCTTTATTGAAATAAGACAGCAGCTCTAGGCAAACAGATCAGTTGGACCTGTTGCTGCATTGCAGGAATTACCCTGAAATGAGTGCCAACATACAATTAAAGTTAATTCTAGAATCTTGGAATGGATTGTAGAGAAAATCGAGTCTAACCTTCCCATTGTACAGGCTCAGAGAAGTTCGATGATTTGTTTTGGGTCACACAGCATGTGGGTGGCAAAGACATAGAAGAATGCAGATTTTTGACTCCAGAATGGAATGTTTTTCCTAAACTATTCTGACCCTTTCACAAGCCCCAAGAGTGTTTCTTATGGTCTCTATATTGAGGATTTATCCATGCATGAAATGAAGCAAGACAAAGACAAAGGTGACTGTGCCTACTGAAGGCCCTGTAGTCTAGGAGAGCATGTTGGAGTAGAAGCTGAAGTTCTCCATCATGGTCTTAGAGTCGTTGCGAGAGGAGTCATTGGAGGTCTTGTCCAGGGATGAAGGCATGGCCTTAGGGCCTTCCTCCAGGTCTTCCTCATGGGCCCCCACCACTGTGGAGACAGTGGTCTCCAGGCGGCTGACTTTATACACACTGCCCTGCGTCTGGAGGTACCTAGTGGATTTCATTTCGAGCCCCTCATAGTCACCAGCACTGATGAAAGGGCAGCACCGAAAGGCATGCTTGAAGCCCAGACGAAACCTGAAGAGAGAGTGGAAGGAGAGGTAATCCTTGAGTATGACCTGCTTTCAGAGGGTGTTCCCACCATTGCGGTAGCTCTTTAATATGTGGATAAACCCAAATGAGACACTGTGTTATTATTTTTTAAAATTAATTGACAGCTGAAGATGCTAAGGGCAAAAAGATTCAAAGGTTAGTGATCAAGGTCAAATCCAGGACTAGAACCCAAGTTCATGTCAAATGCATGTCTGTACTTAGGGTGGCTGTTGAAATATGCTGCCTCCACTGGTTCAGGGTCAGCTGATTTTGGGTCAGTTCAACATCAGTAAAAACATTCACCAAGTGTTTACTATATGCACAATACTGTGTCAAGACTCAGTCCTTTCCTTCAAGTAGCCCACTGATTTTCTGC
The DNA here is from genome assembly GCF_949987535.1 of Balaenoptera acutorostrata. Classification (NCBI taxonomy): domain Eukaryota; kingdom Metazoa; phylum Chordata; class Mammalia; order Artiodactyla; family Balaenopteridae; genus Balaenoptera; species Balaenoptera acutorostrata. The sequence goes on along the minus strand of NC_080075.1, from coordinate 28,043,425 downwards.
CAATCATATCCCTTCAGAATTAGCTTTTGGGAGATTAAACTTAGAAATGTTTACGTATGTTGTGAGGCTCCTAGAAGAAAGATAAATCCATGAGTTAGACAAACAAGACCATTTGGACAAGTCCCATGGAATACCTGTCCCCAAATTCATAGCACCTGAGTGTCTCATTCAGAGAAGGCACGTTATAGGCTGATAACTGTTGGCTATAAATGTGACACGCCTTTTTCCCCTCCCCCTCCTTCTCCTGCCTCCTTTTTCACAGAGGCTGAGGTGGTGCTCCAAATGAGTGAGCTGCCACCATGGCATACCAGCTCCCTCTTGGGGACTCTGCACATAGTGGTGAATTCCCTATTGCTGAATACCATTCTAGATGGCTCTACCTTCTCTTACTTGTCTGAGGTTGGCTTCCACTTCAGGGAAGGCTCTTCTGGCCCCTGTGGCCAAGTAAAGGCAGAATCAGGTCTTTGAGGCTCTGACTTCTTTTTGCTTACCCTGTCCTGCTGGAAGTGCTGGAAGAAACTGGACAAAGCTGCCCAGATTTTATGATGGGATGGGAAGAAGAAAATTAGAGACCAGAGAAGGGAAAAGATGCCATGTGGTGGATAATTATTCTAGTGGCATCAATTTCTCTCTTTCTCTCTTGTTCTCTCTCAGTCTCTCTCTCACTATCACTCTCTGACTCATTCACTCTCTGACTCTCTCTCTCTCTCTGATTCTCTTTCTCTCTGTCTGCATGGACAGCCCCCTGTGCATGGAATCCATAGAGCAGATTGAGCAATTCATGAGCTTGATCCAGTTTGCAACCTGCTTTATGTGTATTAATCACAGAGGGTTTTTTATCTGTCCCTGCATCCCATCCTCTACTACTGACTTAGTAACGAGTGTTTAAAAGTTAGAAGATTTCACATAAAAACATGGATTTCTGGTTCATCTTGGAAAAGAAAAAAAAAGTCTCCTCAGAGCTCATATTCCTGCATGGTGACAAGAAGACCATTTGTCTGTGTAGTCCCCAAGTAGCCAACCTAAATGAGGAAAGCCAGCTGTGAGACAAGAGGGAGTGGTAAAGACTACAGAGAACTAATCATCACATGGTTCAGTCAGCGGATTGAACAGTGTGATGATTAGTTTCTTGTCCTGGAGAGAGTATGGGGGATGGGGTTCTTACCTGTCATTGAGGCAGCAGTAGATGATGGGGTTGTACATTGTAGAGCTCATGGCCAGCCACATGATGGCCAGGTAAACCTGCTGAATAAACTTCTCCAGGTAGAGATCAGGGTTGATGTAAGGCAGGAGGAAGAAGATGTGGAAAGGCAGCCAGCAGATGGCAAAGGTGCATACAACAACAATCATCATCTTAACCACCTGGCAAGAGGGTGAGACAGGTGAGACCACCAGCACATCCTCCCTTTCTCATGGTTATTTTCTGTCTTATCCTGCCCCCTTACTGTGCACAGTGTGATATGGGGTGTAAAGTAATTATAATAACACCTTTCAAGGTGGAGGAAGGACCATTTATATGTGGTACCAAAGGACTTTGGTTATGTCAGTGATTCTCAGAGGGTGGCCCCAGGACCAGCAACATAACCATAACAGAACTTGTCAGAAATGCAAATCCTTGGACCCCATTCCAGACTATTTGAATCAGAAACTTTGAGTGTGGGACCCAAAATTCAGACTTTGACAAGCCCTTCTGATTATTCTGATGTGCACTCATGTTTGAGAACTACTGTGTTATACCATACTTCTGGGCAATGACTGGAGAAGCCAAGGGAGACCACATTAATGAGCAAAGGGGTATGGGTGTTCAGGAGGAAAAGACCCAGGAATGAGGAGGAAGCAGCAGAGGGAAAGGGGCCATGAACCAGAGCAGGCTTCTAGGTTTGAAGACTCGGGGGAGGGAAAGAGAAGGGGTGGGATTTGGACAGCTGCAGCAAGGGAATGTCAGATGTTTAAAGGGGATATTCATAAAATGGTTTTATGAATACTGGGTGATATAACCCATTCCTTTTTTTTTTAATCAGTCATCAATTTTATACACATCAGTGTATACATGTCAATCCCAATCGCCCAATTCAGCACACCACCATCCCCACCCCACCACAGTTTTCCCCCCTTGGTGTCCATATGTTCATTCTCTACATCTGTGTCTCAACCTCTGCCCTGCAAACTGGCTCATCTGTACCATTTTTCTAGGTTCCACATACATGCGTTAATATATGATATTTGTTTTTCTCTTTCTGACTTACTTCACTCTCTATGACAGTCTCTAGATCCATCCACATCTCAACAAATGACTCAATTTCATTCCTTTTTATGGCTGAGTAATATTCCATTGTATATATGTACCACAACTTCTTTATCCATTCGTCTGTAGATGGGCATTTAGGTTGCTTCCATGACCTGGCTATTGTAAATAGTGCTGCAATGAACATTGGGGTGCATGTGTCTTTTTGAATTACGGTTTTCTCTGGGTATATGCCCAGTAGTGGGATTGCTTAACCCATTCCTTTTTATTCCCAAGAAACCTTCAGAGAAAAAATGACCGAGGAGAGGTGTGGCCAAGATAGTGGAGTAGGAAGACACTGAGCTCACCTCCTCCCATGGGCACACCAACTGGTTACAGAACAACTATCAATGAGAACGACCTGAAGACTAGCAGAAAAGATTTTCTTGAACTAAAGATATAAATAAGGAATCACAATGAGATGGATGGGAGGGGCAGAGATGCAGTATAGTCAAGACCCATACCCCTGGGGAGGTCACCCACAAATGCAAGGATGATCACAATTTCAGAGGTCCTCCCCAAGGAGCAAGAGGTCTGAGCTCCACATCAGGTTCCCCAGCTAGGGGGTCCTGCACCAGGAAGACAAACCCTCAGAATCTCTTGTTTTGAAGGCCAGCAGGGCTTGCACACAGGAGGGCTAGAGAGCTGTAGGAAACAGAGATTCTTCTCTTAAAGAGTGCACAAAAATTCTCACATGCTCTGAGTCCCAGCACAGAGGCAGTGATTTGAGAGGAGCCTGAGCCAGACCCACTTGCTGACCTTGAAGAGTCTCCTGGAGAGGAAGGAAGCAATTGGGACCATCCTTGGGGACAAAAACACCAGTGGCAGCCATTTTGGGGAGCTCATTCTACCATGAGGACACTGGTTTTGGCAAATGCCATTTTGGAGTTCTTCTTCTAGCCTATTAGCTCTGGGAGGTTATCCACCCACCAGTGGGCTGGTACCAGCCCCAGGGCCCTCATAGACCCACAGCCAGCTACCCCAGGACCTGGCCCTGTACACCAGTGGGCCAGCAGTCACAAGGCAGGGTCGGCAGTGAACTGGGCTGGGGGCCAACCTCACCTACCAGCATGCCCACAGTAGTCAGTCCCACCACAACAGAAGGGCCCACACAGCACACATAGGGGGCACCCCTAGAGCATATAGCTCTGTTGATCAGAGGAGAGTGTGCTGCTGGGCCCCACAGGACAGCTCCAACACAAGACCACTTCTCCAAGATCAGAACATGTAAGCAACTTACCTAATGCATAGAAATAAGCACAGAGAAATAAATACACACAATTTTTGGAGACAGAGGAATATGTTCTCAACAAAGGCACAAGACAAAACCTCAGAAAAAGAACTAAATGAGGTGGAGATAAGCAATCTACTTGAAAAAGATTTCAAAGTAATGATAATAAATATGCTCAATGAACTTGAGAGAAGAATGGATAAACACAATGAGAATTTAAATAAAATTAGAAAATATAAGGAACCAAACAGAGCTGAAGAATACAATAACTGAAATAAAAAATTCACTAGAAGGAATCAACAGTGGATTAGGTGATACAGAGGAGTGGATCAGCAAACTGGAAGACACCCAAGCTGAACAAAAAATTAAAAAAGAAAATAATTAACAAAAAATGAGTGTAGTTTAAGAGACTTCTGGGACAACCAAAGTGTACAAATATTTGCATCATAGGGGTCCAAGAAGGATAAGAGAGAGAGAAAACATCAAAGAACTTATTTGAAGGAATAATAGCTAAAAAGTTCCCCAATCTGGGAAAGGAAACAGACATCCATGTCCAAGAAGCACAAAGAGTCCCAAACAAGATGAACCCAAAGCAATCCACACCAATACACATTATATTAAAGATAAAGAGAGAATATTAAGAGCAGCAAGAGGAAACAAATAGTGACATACATGGAACTCCCATAAGACTGTCAGCTGACTTTTCAGTAGAAATTTTGCAGGCCAGAAGGGAGTGGCACCATATATTCAAAGTGATGAAAGGATAAAACATGCAACCAAGAATACTCTATCTGGCAAGGCTATCATTCAGATTTGAAGGAGAGATAAAAATTTTAAGACAAGCAACAGCTAAAAGAATTCAGCACCATTTAACTGGCTTAACGAGAAATGTTAAAGGGATTTCTCTAAGGGGAAAAGAAAAGACCACAACCAGAAATATGAAAATTATGAGAGGAAAAATCTCATTGGTTAAAGCAAACATACAATAAAGATAGTAGATCAACCACTTATAAAGCTAGTAGGAAGATTAAAGACAAAAGTAGTAAAATCATCTATATCCACAATAAGTAGTTAAGGGATACACAAAACAAAAAGATGTAAAATATGATGTCAAAAACATTAAATGTGTGGGGGGGCAAATAAAAATGAAGGGTGCTTAGAATGTGTTCAGACTTAAGTGGTCACCAACTTAAAAATAATCACATGTGGGACTTCCCTATGGTGCAGTGGTTAAGAATCTGCCTGCCAATGTGGGGGACACAGGTTCGAGCCCTGGTCTGGGAAGATCCCACATGCCACAGAGCCCATGCGCCACAACTACTGAGCCTGCACTCTAGAGCCTGTGAGCCACAACTACAGAGTTCGCATGCCACAACTACTGAAGCCTGCACACCTAGAGCCCATGCTCCACAACAAGAGAAGCCACCACAGTGAGAAGCCCTCACACCACAGCAAAGAGTAGCCCCCACAACCCGCAACTAGAGAAAGTCTGCATGCAGCAACAAAGACCCAATGCAGCCATAAAAAAAATCACATGTGTATGTATATATAGTTTGCTATATATAAACCTCATGGTAACCACAAACCAGAAAAATCTCTAATAGATACACATGAAAAAAGAGAAAGGAATCCAAACATAACATTAAAGGCAGACATTAAACCACAGGGGAAGAGAGCAAAAAAGAGAGAAGAATAAAGAACTATAAAAACAACCAGAAAACAATTAACAATATGGCAATAAGTACATTACAGACCAATATAACTGATGAACATGGATGCAAAAATCCTCAACAAAATATTAGCAAACAGAATTCAACAATACATTAAAAGGATCATATACCATGATTGAGTGGAATTTATGCCTGGGATGCAAGGATGTTTCAACATCAGCAAATTAGTTAATGTGTTACATCACACTAACAAACTGAAGAAGAAAAAATCATATGATCATTTTCATAGATGCAGAAAAAACTTTTGACAAAATTCAGTATTTTTTTATGATAAAAACTCTCAACAAAGTTGGTATAGAGGGAACATACCTCAACATATAAAGGCCATATGTGGCAAACCCATAGCTAACATCATACTCAGTGGTGAAAAGGTGAAAGCATTTCCCCTAAGATCAGAAACAAGAAAAGGTTGCCCACTCTCACCACTTTTATTCAATGTAGTATTGGGAGTTCTAGTCAAAGCAATCAGACAAGAAAAAGAAATAACAGATATCCAAATTAGAAAGGAAGACGTCAAACTGTCACTGTTTGCAGATGACAGGATACTATACATTGAATATCCTAAAGAAGCCACCAAAAAACCATTAGAACTAATAAACAAATTCAATAAAGTTTCAGGATATAAAACTAATATACAGAAATCTGTTGCATTTCTATATACTAACAATGAAATATCAGAAGGAGAAATTAAGAAAACAGTCCCATTTACAATTGCATCAAAAAGAATGAAATACCTAAGAATAAACCTAACCGAGGAGGTAGACAACTTGTACTTGGAAAAGTATAAGACAATGATAAAATAAATTGAAGGGGACACAAGCAAAAACCAAGATATAGCGTGCTCACAGATTGGAAGAATTAATAATGTTAAGATTACCATACTACCCAAGGCAACCTACAGATTCAATGCAATCTATCAAAACACCAAAGGCAATTTCACAGAACTACAACAAATAATTCTAAAACTTATACAGAAACACAAAAGACCCCAAATAACCATGACAATCTTGAGAAAGAAGAACAAAGCTGGAGGCATTATGCTCTTGATTTCAAAAACATACTAAAAGCTACAGTAATCAAAACAGTATGGTACTGGCACAAAACAGACACGGAGCTCAAAAGAACAGAATAGAGATCCCAGAAATAAACCCACACCCATATGGTCAATTAATCTATGACAAAGGAGGCAAGAATTACAGTGGGGAAAATAAAGCCTCTTCAACAAACCATGTTGGGAAAAGTTGACTGCTATATGCAAAAAAATAAAACTGGATTACATTCTCACATCATATATAAAAATAAATTCAAACTGGAATAAAAACTTAAATGGAAGACCTGAAACCACAAAACTTCTAGAAGAAAACATAGGAAGCACCCTTTTTGACACTGGTCTTAGCATTTTTTTTAAATTTGTCTCCTCAGGCAAGGGAAACAAGAGCAAAAATTAACAAATAGGACTACATCAAAGTGAAAAGCTTTTGCACAGTGAAGGAAACTATAAACAAAACAAAAAGGCAGCTTACTGAATATTTGCAAATAATATATCTGATAGGGGATTAATATCTAAAATATACAAAGAACTCATATAACTCAACATCAAAAAAACCAAACAACTGCATTAAAAAATGGCAGGGACCTGAAGAGATGTTTTTCCAAATACGACATGCAGATGGCCAAAAGGCACATGTAAAGATGCCCAACATCACTCATCAAACCAAAACCGCAATGAGCTATCACTTCACACGTGTCAGAATGGCTATATCACAAAGACAGCAGATAACAAGCATTGGCAAGGATGTGGAGAAAAATGAACCTTTGTAAACTGTTGGTGGAAATGTAAATTGGTACAGCCACTCTGGAAAACAGTGTGGAGATTCCTCAACAAATTGAAAATAGAACTACCATATGATCCAGCAACTACACCTCTGGGTATTTATCCAAAGGAAACAAAAACACTTTGAAAAGATACATGCACCCTGATGTTTATAGGAGCATTATTTACAATAGCCAAGATATGGAAGCAACCTAAGTGTCCATTGATAGAGGAATGGATATAAAAATATATTTTATATATATATATATATATATATATATATATATATATATATATATACACACACACACACACATACACACACACATACACACACACATACAATGGAATGTTACCCAGACACTAAAAAATGAAATCTTGTCATTTGGGACAACATGGATGAATATAGAGGGTATTATCCTAAGAGAAAGTCAAATATCACATGATCTCACTTATATGTGGAATCTAAAAAACAAAACAAAGAAACAAACAAAACAAAAGCAGACTCATAAAGATGTAGAGAATAAAAGGGTGGTTGCCAGAAAGAAGGGGGATGGGCAGGTGGGTGGAATGGGTGAAGGGGATTAAGGGGTACAAACCTTAAATAAGTCATGGGGATGTAATAAGCAGCATAAGGAATATGGTCAGTAATATTTTAATAACTTTGTATGGGGACAGATGGTTACTAGAATTATTGTGGTGCTAGTGGATGCAAATGTCAAATCATTATGTAATATACCTGAAATTAACATACTATTGTAAGTCAACTGTATTTCAGTAAAAAAGAAAAGCTATCTAGCATCCACACAATGAAATACTATGCAAAGAAGTACCAAAAGAGAAAAAAAAAAGAATGAGAAATCTCTTTCTATATTGATTTTTGAAGATTTTGTGGATATTGTTAAATTTAAAAATGAGGGGAAGAACAGTGTGTATTTACTATTTGTGTAAGAAAGAAAAGAATATATATTTATTTGGCTTATAAATGCATTACAATATCTGAAAGGATTAACAACAACTGTGGTTATCATAGTGTGTGTGTATGTGTTTGTGTGTGTGTGTGTGTGTGTGTGTGTGTGTGTGTGCGCATACATTTGGGAACTGTGTAGATGGAGGACCTAGAAAGGAGGAAGCCCTTTCATGGTAAGACTCAATATATTTTTTGACTTTTAATTTTCAAATAATTTAAGACTCCCAAGAAGTTGTAAAAATAGGTCAGAGAGTTTCCAGGTACCCATCACACAGCTTCTCCCAATGATATCATCTTACATAACTATGCCACATGATCAAAATCAGGAAACTGATGATAGTGCAGTACTATTAACAGACTGCATTTGGATTTTGCCACTTTTTACATGCATTTTTTTTGTGTATAGTTCTATGAAATTTTATCATATGCAGAGATAAGTGAAAAACCCACAGCAATCAGGATACATAGCTGCTCCATCATCACAAAGAAACTCACTCATGCTATCCCTTTGTAGGCAGACTCTTCCCCCAGTACTAGTCCTGGCAACTCCTAGTCTGTTCTCCATCACCATAATTTTGTTTCTTTTAGTATTTTTTGATGTTTGAACCAAGTATATGTACTATTTTGTCAAATTTTAATAATAAAAGAGAACTGAATAACTCTTCATGCTTTTGTAGTTAAATATGTGTGTTTGTGTTTTAATGACTCGACAGTTTTCAATTAGCCTTAAGGCGAGAGTGAGGTGGCTTATGCCTGTAGAGGCAGGCCTAGGTTATGAAAACATTGAAGAAAGATCCCATCCCTCCCCTCCCCTCCCCTTTCCTCCACTCCCTTCTATTGTTCCCAGGACCCAGGGATGTTTTGTGCCTGCTGCCTCTGGGTCTCCTGAGGCTCTGGGGCTCATAAGCTTGCTGGTCTGTCACCTATGCCAGGGTGGGTTAAGTGCTGCCTGTCCTTTGCTCACCTTGCGCTTGGCAGAGACTTGCTCGTGGTAACGGTCAGAGGAGTCCCCAGGGATCTCGCTGGCCCACAGTGTGATGCCCACTGCAGTGTACGCATAACCTATCACCAGCAGGGGGAGGAAGTAGATCAACACAGTCACACAGATGTGGTACCTGCAACAAGGTGGATGGGAGGGGTCAGTTCAAGAAATAATAGTGTTGGTCAAGCCTTGACAGTTACATTTCTCAGCATTTGCCATTAATAAGTTTTGATGATAAGGCTAGCCACCTGCATTGGATGGATGGGTGATAATGGATAAAGTAGAGAAAGCAAATCTCTTCAACTTATGTTTTTCTTGTGGACTTTTTCTGTAATGGAGATTCCTATTCAGAATGAAAAGAGAAGAAAAAACACTGATCAGAGGGAACTGAATCTGTTGTATACCTACGGCAATTTTAGTTGATGTTAAGTTCAATATTGCTTACCTCTCCTTCCAAAAGGAAAATGCAATCTTAGGCTGCATTAATGGAAGTATATTCTCTAGAATAAAGGCGGTGATTTTACTGCTCAATACATACTTGTCAGATTTAAACTTAGGGTCAGTTTTGGTGCAGAGACATAGACCAACTAGTACATTCAGATGAGAACCATCGTCATGGTTAATGAGACAGTCTATCCTAAATAACAAATGGCTTCACGGATATAAGTATAATTATCTTGGAGAGAGATAAGACTTATCCTAGAATTAGGATCAGTAGGTGAGAGCCACAAAGTTTAAGCTACTTCTAGGCCTGGTCCTTAAATATATATCTCCAGATGGAAGCTGTCTGGGTCTCTGAGTTACCACTTGGAGGACAGATACCAAATGATTTGAGTCTGATTGGAATATGAGAAAGAAACAAACCTTTGCAGTGTTAAACCACAGATTTTGAGGTTTCTTACAACAGCACAATTTATCCTATTCTGTTTAAGATGAAGCTCATTGTAAGTTGGACATTTTAATAAGTTATTTGAATTTTGAGAAAGAATATTTTTTCTCAGATGGTCCTTGGCATGTCTGGCTAGTTATAGGCCTTTCCCCCTGATGTGAGTTTAATACAAAGCCTCAGCATTCCTGATAATAATAATAATGAGAAGAGCTAATATTTTGAGGGGTTTACTCTAGGTCACTGTGTTCATAATAACATTAATGATAGTATTAATAGCTGAACTGGAAGTTAGATTTTATTGGGTGAATAGCACAGTGCCATGCACTTTACTGGCATTATCTTCTTTAATCCTCAAAAGAAATGATTAGGTAGATACTATCATAATCCCATTTTGTAGATAAGGAAACCAAAGCTTAGAATTTAATTAACTTTCCTAAATTCACAGCTGGTAAAATGAGGAGCTGAGATTAGAACACAGGACTGTGACCACAGAATCAGCTTCTTGCCAATGGAGAAAAGTCAGCCACTGTTATATATTTTTTAATTTTTACATTTAATTTAATTTATTTTTTTATACAGCAGGTTCTTATTAGTTATCTATGTTATACATATTAGTGTATATATGTCAATCCCAATCTCCCAATTCATCCAACCACTACCATCACCACCACCACTTTCCCCCCTCGGTGTCCATATGTTTGTTCTCTACACTGTATCTCTATTTCTGCCCTGCAAACCGGTTCATCTGTACCATTTTTCTGGGCTCCACATATATACGTTAATATACGATATTTGTTTTTCTCTGTCTGACTTACTTCACTCTGTATGACAGTCTCTAGATCCATCCACGTCTCTACAAATGACTCAATTTCATTCCTTTTAATGGCTGAGTAATATTCCATTGTATATATATACCACATCTTCTTTATCCATTCATCTGTCAATGGGCATTTAGGTTGCTTCCATGACCTGGCTACTGTAAATAGTGCTGCAATGAACATCAGGGTGCATGTGTCTTTTTGAATTATGGTTTTCTCTAGGTATATGCCTAGTAGTGGGATTGCTGGGTCACATGGTAATTTTATTTTTATTTTTTAAAGGAACCTCCATACTGTTCTCCATAGTGGCTGTATCAATTTATATTCCCACCAACAGTGCAAGAGGGTTCCCTTTTCTCCACACCCTCTTCAGCATTTGTTGTTTGTAGATTTTCGGATGATGCCCATTCTAACTGGTGTGAGGTGATACCTCATTGTGGTTTTGATTTGCATTTCTCTAATAATTAGTGATGTTGAGCATCTTTTCATGTGCTTCTTGGCCATCTGTATGTCTTCTGTGGAGAAATGTCTATTTAGGTCTTCTGCCCATTTTTTGATTGGGTTATTTGTTTTTTTTTAATATTGAGCTGCATGAGCTGTTTATATATTTGGAGATTAATCCTTTGTACATTGATTCATTTGCAAATATTTTCTCCCATTCTGAGGGTTGTCTTTTCATCTTGTTTGTAGTTTCCTTGGCTGTGCAAAAGCTTTTAAGTTTCATTAGGTCCCATTTGTTTATTTTTGTTTTTATTTCCATTACTCTAGGAGGTGGATCAAAAAAGATCTTGCTGTGAGTTATGTCAAAGAGTGTTCTGCCTATGTTTTCCTCTAAGATTTTTATAGTGTCTGGTCTTACATTTAGGTCTCTAATCGATTTTGAGTTTATTTTTCTGTATGGTGTTAGGGAGGGTTCTATTTTCATTCTTTTACATGTAGCTGTCCAGTTTTCCCAGCACCACTTATTGAAGAGACTATCTTTTCTCCATTGTATATCCTTGCCTCCTTGGTCATAGATTAGTTTACCATATGTGTGTGGGTTTATCTCTGGTCTTTCTATCCTGTTATATTGATCTATATTTCTGTTTTTTTGCCAGTACCATATTTTCTTGATTACTGTAGCTTTGTAGTATAGTCTGAAGTCAGGGAGTCTGACTCCTCCAGCTCTGTTTTTTTTTCCCTCAAGACTGCTTTGGCTATTCAGGGTCTTTGTGTCTCCATACAAATATTAAGATTTTTTTGTTCTAGTTCTGTAAAAAAATGCCACTGGTAATTCAATAGGGATTGCATTGAATCTGTAGATTGCTTTGGGCAGTATAGTCATTTTCACAATTTTGATTCTTCCAATCCAAGAACATGGTATGTCTCTCCATCTGTTTGTGTCATCTTTGATTTCTTTCATCAGTGTCTTATAGTTTTCTGAGTACAGTTCTTTTACCTCCTTAGGTAGGTTTATTCCTAGGTATTTTATTCTTTTTGTTGCAATGGTGAATGGGATTATTTCCTTAATTTCTCTTTCTGATCTTTCATTATTAGTGTATAGGAATGCAAGAAATTTCTGTGCATTAATTTTGTATCCTGCAACTTTACCAAATTCATTGATTAGCTCTAGTCACCCAGTGATATTTTCTTCCACTATTTATGCTTATATTCTGCAATATTTTTTTCCAAAAAGGAAAACCCACTTACTCCCTCAATTTCTCCTTTATCAATAGTTTGTTTTCATGCACTTCTTTGCAAAGCCCCCAGCTTTACCACTTATTCTGCCTCCTCTGAATGCTAACATTTGCAACTTGAAGAAACTTGAAGAGTTCTTAAAGTAACAAGCCACAGATTCAGCAAAGCAGGGTGTTTAGTGCAAGCTGTTATGTACAGACAGGTTGTTCCGTGCAGGCAGGCTGTTCCAGTCTTACTGGACTTTCAATGTTCACTTTGTCTCCTCTGGAAGACTTCTTGGGAGCCTCAGTTCTCTAGTCACCACAGCAGTGACTGCATACTGGTTTCCTACCTGATCTCAGTCCCTCTTCCTGTTTGCTGTGTAGATACTGCTTGAAATCAAAATGTTTGGAGACTATGGTGTCAGGGAGATCCTGGGAACCTGCAGGTTGCACCTACTTCTTCTATCTGTAAGAACAGCCCTCCCTTTTGAAGACCAATACTTACTTGGTGATAAAAACATGTTAACTGAGCTTTGTGGGGTCTTTGCCTCAGAGCACTGAGCATCTTTTTGGAGTCAGGGATGTGATGGAAGAATACTGCAGTCAAGTCACAGATGCTCCTTACCTTGGACCAGTGGTTCTCAAATTTAAACCAGCCTCAGAATCACCTAGAGGGCTTGTACAAATATGGAGGGCTGGGCCCCACTCTGGGCCCCACCCAGTTTCCAACTTAGCATGTCTGAGGTAAGTCTGAGAATCTGCATTTATAACAAGTTCCCAGGTGATGCTGCTGCTGGTTCTGGTTCAGACTTTGAGAAACACTTAGACCAGTGGTTCTCAAGCTCAGAATCACATGAGAAAAATCGGAGGAGATTTTTAAATGATCAGTGTCCAGAGATACTCATGTAATTGGTCATGAGTGTGGGAGCAGGAAACCAGTTTAGAAAATTCCCCAAGCCATTCTGGAATATGGCTAACATTGAGAATCACCTTTTCAGATCCAAGGCCTACAAGCCTCTTGGAACTACTATATTGTTGTTTGAGATTTAATGACATCACTAAAGTATGTATTAATGATATTTTCTAGTTTCTGTATCTGATGCTTTGACATCTTGGGTCTTGCTGATGATCTAGGAGGGACTCCCTGTCCAGAGCTAGCTAACTCCTAGAGATAACTACTGCTAGTGTGACTTCATATGCAAACTAAACAACCCAAGGCCCCTACCTGCCGTCTATCTGCTTTTTGGGGGCTTTTACAGTGCAGGATACTATCCTCCTGCCCTAATCACCCCAGGGCCACCTCAGACATCTATGGGCAGCCCCTACACTGGAGCCCACTGAAATGATTCAAACAAGAAAATGCCAGGCCTGTTTACCCTGCCTCACTGGCTGCTTCCCTCAAAAACATAGTAAAAGACTTTCCTACAGTTTCTCCATGCTCTCTGCCTGTGACCCTCTGTGGGGTGGTGTGCGCCTTCCTCTTGGGAACTATGAGTAATAAACTATCTTTTCAATGGAAATCATGTCCTGATCTGTTGGCCTCACTATACCTGAATAAAAAAATGAAATCTATACTTTAAAACAAAGTGCTCCAGGGAGATCAGCTCAGTGCTTTGTGACTACCTAGAGGGGTGGGATAGGGAGGGTGGGAGGGAGATGCAAGAGGGAGGAGATATGGGGATATATGTATATGTATAGCTGATTCACTATGTTATAAAGCAGAAACTAACACACCATTGTAAAGCAATTATACTCCAATAAAGATGTTAAAAACAACAACAACAACAACAAAAAACCCCCACAAAGTACTCTTTAGAAATTCACAGATCAGACCATTAGGAAAATGCTAAGCTAAATCAGTAAACATAAATTATCAGCCTCTTTTTTTTTTTTAAGAAGGAAAAGTTATTTTGTTATTCATTTGTGAGAAAGAAAAAGTATGGACTTAATTTCAACTAAAATGAGTTATAGACAGGTCCATGCTCTAACAGGGATAATTAAGAATGACAGGAATATGCCCCAGCAATTCCACTTCTAGATACATACCCAGAATTGAATGCAGGGACTCAAACAAATACTTGTACACCAATGTTCATAGCAGCATTATTCACAATAACCAAAGGGTGGAAACAACCCAAATGCCCCTCATTAGATGAATGGATAATCAAAATGTGGTATATACATAAAATAGAATATTACTTAGCCTTAAAAAAGAATGAAGTTCTGAGGGGAGAGAGGAGAAGATGGCGGAAGAGTAAGACGTAGAGATCACCTTCCTCCCCACAGAAATACATCTACACGTGGAACTGCTCCTGTAGAACACCTACTGAACACTGGCAGAAGACCTCAGACCTCCCAAAAGGCAAGAAACTCCCAATGTACCTGGGTAGGGCAAAAGAAAAAAGAAAAAACAGAGACAAAAGAATAGGGATGGGACCTGCACCTCTGGGAGGGAGCTGTGAAGGAGGAAAGGTTTCCACACACTAGGAAGCCCCTTTGTGGGCGGAGACTGCAGGTGGCAGAGCAGGGAAGCTTCAGAGCCATGGAGGAGAGTGCAGCAACAGGGGTGCGGAGGGCAAAGCGGAGAGACTCCCGCACAGAGGAGCAGTGCCAACCTGCACTCACCAGCCTGAGAGGCTTGTCTGCTCCCCCGCCGGGAAGGGCGGGGGCTGGGAGCTGAGGCTTGGGCTTCGGTCAGATCCCACGGAGAGGACTGGGGTTGGTGGTGTGAACACAGCCTGAAGGGGTTACTGCAACACAGCTAGCTGAGAGAGAATCCGGGAAAAGGTCTGGACCTGCAGAAGAGGCAAGAGACTTTTTCTTGCCACTTTGTTTCCTGGTGCGCTAGGAGAGGGGATTAAGAGCACTGCTTAAAGGAGCTCCAGAGATGGGCCTGAGACACGGCTATCAGCGTGGACCCCAGAGATGAGCATGAGATGCTAAGGCTGCTGCTGCTGCCACCAAGAAGCCTGTGTGCAAGCACAGGTCGCTATCCACACCGACCCTCCAGGGAGCCTGTGCAGCTGGCCACTGCCAGGGTCCCGTGATCCAGGGACAACTTCCCCTGGAGAACACATGGCACGCCTCAGGCTGGTACAATGTTACGCCTGCCACTGCTGCCACAGGCCCTCCCCGCATTCCATACCACTCGCACCCCCGGCCTGAGTGAGCCAGAGCCCCCGAATGAGCTGCTCCTTTAACCCCGTCCTGTCTGAGCGGAAGAACACACACCCTCAGGCGACCTACACGCAGAGCCGGGGCCAAATCCAAAGCTGAACCTCGGGAGCTGTGCAAACAAAGAAGAGAAAGGAAATTTCTCCCAGCAGCCTCAGAAGCAGCGGATCAAAGCTCCACAATCAACTTGATGTACTTGCGTCTGTGGAATACCTGAATAGATAATGAATTCTCCCAAATTGAGGAAGTGGACTTTGGGAGCAAGATATATTATTTTTTCCCCTTTTCCTCTTTTTGTGAGTGTGTATGTGTACGCTTCTGTGTGAGATTTTGTCTGTATAGCTTTGCTTTCACCATTTGTCCTAGGGTTCTGTCTGTCCATTTGTTTGTTTGTTTGTTTGTTTTTACTTAAAAATAATTTTTTTTCTTAATAATTATTTTTTATCTTTTATTTTAAAAACTTTATTTTATTTTATCTTTGTTTTACTTTATCCTCTTTCTTTCATTCTTTCTTTCTATTTTTCTCCCTTTTATTCTGAGCCATGTGGATGAAAGGCTCTTGGTGCTCCAGCCAGGCAACAGGGCTGTGCCTCTGAGGTGGGAGAGCCAACTTCAGGACACTGGTCCACAAGAGACCTCCAAGCTCCATGTAATACCAAACAGCGAAAATCTCCCAGAGATCTCCGTCTCAACAACAAGACCCAGCTTCACTCAATGACCAGCAAACTATAGTGCTGGACACCCTATGCCAAACAACTAGCAAGACAGGAACACAGCCCCATCCATTAGCAGAGAGGCTGCCTAAAATCATACTAAGGACACAGACACCCCAAAACACACCACCAGACGTGGACCTGCCCAGCAGAAAGACAAGATCCAGGCTCATCCACCAGAACACAGGCACTAGTCCCCTCCACCAAGAAGCCTACATAACCCACTGAACCAACCTTAGCCACTGATGACAGACACCAAAAACAACGGGAACTACGAACCTGCAGCCTGTGAAAAAGAGACCCCAAACACAGTAAGATAAGCAAAATGAGAAGACAGAAAAACACACAGCAGATGAAGGAGCAAGGTAAAAACACACAAGACCTAACAAATGAAGATGAAATAGGCAGTCTACCTGAAAAAGAATTCAGAATAATGATAGTAAACATGATCCAAAATCTTGGAAATAGAATAGACAAAATGCAAGAAACGTTTAACAAGGACCTAGAAGAACGAAAGAGGAAACAAGCAATGATGAACAACACAATAAATGAAATTTAAAATACTATAGATGGGATCAATAGCAGAATAACTGAGGCAGAAGAACGGATAAGTGACCTGGAATATAAAATATTGGAAATAACTACTGCAGAACAGAATAAAGAAAAAAGAATGAAAAGAACTGAGGACACTCTCAGAGACCTCTGGGACAACATTAAATGCACCAACATTTGACTGATAGGGGTCCCAGAAGAAGAAGAGAAAAAGAAAGGGACTGAGAAAATATTTGAAGAGATTATAGTTGAAAACTTCCCTAATATGGGAAAGGAAATAGTTAAAAGTCATTTCTATGACACAGAGAGTCCTATACAGGATAAATCCTAGGAGAAACATGCCAAGACACATATTAATCAAACTATCAAAAATTAAATATAAACAAAACATATTAAAAGCAGCAAGGGAAAAACAACAAATAACACACAAGGGAATTGCCATAAGGTTAACAGCTGATCTTTCATCAGAAACCCTGCAAGCCAGAAGGGAGTGGCAGGACATATTTAAAGTGATGAAGCAGAAAAACCTACAACCAAGATTACTCTACCCAGCAAAGATCTCATTCAGATTTGATGGAGAAATTAAAACCTTTACAGACAAGCAAAAGCTGAGAGAGTTCAGCATCACCAAGCCAGCTTTACAACAAATGCTAAAGGAACTTCTCTAGGAAAGAAACACAAGAGAAGGGAAACACCTACAATAACAAACCCAAAACATTTAAGAAAATGGGAGTAGGAACATACATATTGATAATTACCTTAAATGTAAATGGATTAAATGCTCCCACCAAAAGGCACAGACTGGCTGAATGGATACAAAAACAAGGCCCATACATATGCTGTCTACAAGAGACCCACTTCAGACCTAGGAACACATACAGACTGAAAGTGAGGGGATGAAAAAAGATATTCCATGCAAATGGAAATGAAAAGAAAGCTGAAGTAGCAATTCTTGTATCAGACAAAATAGACTTTAAAATAAAGACTATTACAAGAGACAAAGAAGGACACTACATAATGATCAAGGGATCGATCCAAGGAGAAGATATAACAATTGTAAATATTTATGCATCCAACGTAGGAGCACCTCAATACATAAGGCAAATACTAACAGCCATAAAGGGGAAATTGACAGTAACACAATCATAGTAGGGGACTTTAACACCCCACTTTCACAAATGGACAGATCATCCAAAATGAAAATAAATAAGGAAACACAAGCTTTAAATGATACATTAAACAAGATGGACTTAATTGATATTTATAGTACATTCCACCCAAAAACAACAGAATACACAATTTTCTCAAGTGCTCATGGAAACTTCTCCAGGATATATCATATCTTGGGTCACAAATCAAGCCTTGGTAAATTTAAGAAAGCTGAAATCTTATCAAGTACCTTTTCCGACCACAACGCTATGAGACTAGATATCAATTACAGGAAAAGATCTGTAAAAAATACAAACACATGGAGACTACCCAATACACTACTTAATAACTAAGTGATCACTGAAGAAATCAAAGGGGAAATCAAAAAATACCTAGAAACAAATGGCAATGGGGACACGATGACCCAAAACCTATGGGATACAGCAAAAGCAGTTCTAAGAGGGAAGTCTATAGCAATACAATCCTACCTTAAGAAACAGGAAACATCTCAAATAAACAACCTAACCTTGCACCTAAAGCAATTAGAGAAAGAAGAACAAAAAAGCCCCAAAGTTAGCAGAAGGAAAGAAATCATAAAGATCAGATGAGAAATAAATGAAAAAGAAATGAAGGAAATGATAGCAAAGATCAATAAAACTAAAAGAATGTTCTTTGAGAAGATAAACAAAATTGATAAACCATTAGCCAGACTCATCAAGAAAAAAAGGGAGAAGCCTCAAATCAATAGAATTATAAATGAAAAAGGAGAATTAACAATGGACACTGCAGAAATACAAATGATCATGAGAGATTATTACAAGCAACTCTACTCAAATAAAATGGACAACCTGGAAGAAATGGACAAATTCTTGGAAATGCACAACCTTCTGAGACTGAACCTGGAAGAAATGGAAAATATGAACAGACCAATCACAAGCACTGAAATTGAAACTGTGATTAAAAATCTTCCAACAAACAAAAGCCCAGGACCAGATGGCTTCAAAAGCGAATTCTATCAAACATTTAGAGAAAAGCTAACACCTATCCTTCTCAAACTCTTCCAAAATATAGCAGAGGGAGGAACACTCCCCAACTCATTCTACGAGGCCAACAGCACCCTGATACCAAAACCAGACAAAGATGTCACAAAGAAAGAAAACTACAGGCCAATATCACTGATGAACATAGATGCAAAAATCCTCAACAAAATACTAGCAAACAGAATCCAACAACATTAAAAGAATCATACACCATGATCAAGTGGGGTTTATTCCAGGAATGCAAGGATTCTTCAATATATGCAAATCAATCAACGTGATACACCATATTAACAAATTGAAGGAGAAAAACCATATGATCATCTCAATAGATGCAGAAAAAGCTTTTGACAAAATTCAACATCCATTTATGATAAAAAAACCTGCAGAAAGTAGGCATAGAGGGAACTTTTGTCACCATAATAAAGGCCATATATGACAAACCCACAGCCAATATTTTTCTCAATGGTGAAAAACTGAAACCATTTCCACTAAGATCAGGAACAAGACAAGGTTGCCCACTCTCACCACTATTATTCAACATAGTTTTGGAAGTGTTAGCCACAGCAATCAGAGAAGAACAAGAAATAAAAGGAATCCAAATCGGAAAAGAAGAAGTAAAGCTGTCAGTTTGCAGATGACGTGATACTATACATAGAGAATCCTAAAGATGCTACCAGAAAACTACTAGAGCTAATCAATGAATTTGGTAAAGTAGCAGGATACAAAATTAATGCACAGAAATCTCTTGCATTCCTATACACTAATGATGAAAAATCTGAAAGTGAAATTAAGAAAACACTCCCATTTACCATTGCAACAAAAAGAATAAAATATCTAGGAATAAACCTACCTAGGGAGACAAAAGACCTGTATGCAGAAAATTATAAGACACTGATGAAAGAAATTAAATATGATACAAATAGATGGAGAGATATACCATGTTCTTGGATTGGAAGAATCAAGATTGTGAAATTGACTCTACTACCCAAAGCAATCTACAGATTCAATGCAATCCCTATCAAACTACCACTGGCATTTTTCACAGAATTAGAACAAAAAATTTCACAATTTGTATGGAAACAAAAAAGACCCCGAATAGCCAAAGCAATCTTGAGAACAACAAATGGAGCTGGAGGAATCCGGCTCCTTGACTTCAGACTATACTACAAAGCTACAGTAATCAAGACAATATGGTACTGGCACAAAAACAGAAATATAGATCAATGGAACAGGATAGAAAGCCCAGATATAAACCCACGCACATATGGTCAGCTTATCTTTAATAAAAGAGGCAAGCATATACAGTGGAGAAAAGACAGCCTCTTCAATAAGTGGTGCTGGGAAAACTGGACAGGTACTTGTAAAAGTATGTAAATAGAACACTCCCTAACACCATACACAAAAATGAACTCAAAATGGTTTAAAGACGTAAATGTAAGGCCAGACACTATCAAACTCTTAGAGGAAAACATAGGCAGAAACTCTATGACATAAATCACAGCAAGATCTTTTTTGACCCATGTCCTACAGAAATGGAAATAAAAACAAAAATAAACAAATGGGACCTAATGAAACTTAAAAGCATTTGCACAGCAAAAGAAACAATAAACAAGACGAAAAGACAACCCTCAGAATGGGAGAAAATATTTGCCAATGAAGCAACTGAGAAAGGATTAATCTCCAAGATTTACAAGGAGCTCATGCAGCTCAATAACAAAAAAACAAACAACCCAATCTAAAAATGGGCAGAAGACCTAAACAGACATTTCTCCAAAGAAGATATACAGATTGTCAACAAACACATGAAAGAATGCTCAACATCATTAATCATTAGAGAAATGCAAATCAAAACTACAATGAGATATCATCTCACACCAGTCAGAATGGCCATCATCAAAAAATCTACAAACAATAAATGCTGGAGAGGGTGTGGAGAAAAGGGAACCCTCTTGCACTGTTGGTGGGAATGTAAATTGATACAGCCACTCTGGAGAACAGTATGGAGGTTACTTAAAAAACTAAAAATAGAACTACCATATGGCCCAGCAATCCCACTACTGGGCATATACCCTGAGAAAACCATAATTCAAAAAGAGTCATGTACCAAAATGTTCATTGCAGCTCTATTTACAATAGCCAGGACATGGAAGCAACCTATGTGTCCATCATCAGATGAATGGATAAAGAAGATGTGGCACATATATACAATGGAATATTACTCAACCATAAAAAGAAATGAAATTGAGTTATTTGTAGTGAGGTCGATGGAGGTAGAGTCTGTCATACAGAGTGAAGTAAGTCAGAAAGAGAAAAACAAATACCTTATGCTAACACATATATATGGAATGTAAGGGGGAAAAAAAAAGGGTCATGAAGAACCTAGTGGCAAGATGGGAATAAAGACACAGACCTAGTAGGGAATGGACTTGAGGGTATGGGGAGGGGGCAGGGTAAGCTGTGACAAAGTGAGAGAGTGGCATGGACATATATACACTACCAAACGTAAAATAGGTAGCTAGTGGGAAGCAACCGCATAGCACAGGGAGATCAGCTCGGTGCTGTGTGACCACCTAGAGGGGTGCGATAGGGAGGGTGGGAGGGAGGGAGATGTAAGAGTGAAGAGATATGGGAACATATGTATATGTATAACTGATTCACTTTGTTATAAAGCAGAAACTAACACAGCATTTTAAAGCAATTATACTTCAATAAAGATGTTAAAAAAAAAGAATGAAGTTCTGATACATGCTACAATTGGATTAAACTTGCAAACATTATGCTAAGTGAATAAGCCAGACACAAAATGACAAATATTGTATGACTCCAGTTACATGAAATATTTAGAACAGGAAAATTCATAGAGACAGAAAATAGAACAGTGGTTACCAGGAGCTGGGATATGGGGTTGAGAGTTACTGTTTAATAGGTACAGAATATGGGATGATAAAAAGTTCTTGAAATGGATAGTGGTGTCAGTTGCATAACATTGTGAATGTAAAATGATAAATTTTACATTATGAATATTTTATCACATATACAAATGTCATACACACACATATATATTATATAATATAATAAAAACCATAAGAACATTTAATCTGACCTGGCGTCCAGGGTCTCCAGATTTTCAGCCTTCTATTCCCCTCAGATACTCCTCAACAACCTCCAAAATAATAAAAATCCTCCACTGTGATCAAAGGGTAAGTAAATCTTGCTCATATAAACCCCTTTCACATGGAAGTTGCAAGTGCTCAATCCTATGTCCAAGTTATCAAAAATTCTAAATGAATGTAGGTCAAATGAATGAAATTTAATCACTAGAAAATATGAAAATAAATATATTTCTTCCATCTTCACACATTCTTGGAGAAGTTTTACCTATTCTTGCAGTTAATTGGAGATAAATATGCATTTTAATATTTTGCCAGAATAATTATTTTAGAGAACTGGTCAATAGGACCTAGTATAATCTTATTTTGTATAGCTTCATGGGTTTTTTTGGCTCTCGAATCTGATAGCTCTCAGAATTAATATCTGCCTTGGGAGAAGAGATCAGGGATCAGGGATCAGGGATATGCCAAATCTGAGCCAGGGAAAGAATCAGGAGTGACTGCAATAGACTGTGACTGAAAGGACAGCTTGGTTCCCACATGATGTGATAGATGAGACACGTGCATTGATTTTTTTGTGTTTTTATTAAGTCTTTTTAAAAACTGAGGCATAGTTGATTTATAAAATTATATGTTTCAGTGCAACATAGTGATTCACAATTTTAGAGGTTATACTCCATTTATAGTTATTATAAAATATTGACTATACCCCCTATTATGTACAATATATCCTTGTAGCTTATTTATTTTATACATAGTAGTTTGTACCTCTTAATCCCATACTCTTATCTTGCCCCTCCACCCTTGCCTCTCACCACTGGTAAGCACTAGTTTGTCACTATATCTATGAATCTGTTTCTCTTTTGTTATATTCACTAGTTTGTTTTATTTTTTAGATTCCACATATAAGTGATAACGTACAGTATTTTGTCTTTCTCTGTCTGACTTATTTCACTAAGTACCTTCCAAGTCCATCCATGTTGTTGCAAGTGGCAAAATTTCATTCCTTTTTATGGCTGAGTAATAGTTCATTGTATTAATATTTATATACCACATCTTCTTTAGTCATTCCTCTGGTGATGGACACTTAGGTTGCTTCCATGTCCTGGCTATTGTCAATTATGCTACTATGAACATTGGGATGCATGTATCTTTTTGAATTAGTGTTTTTGTTTTTTGTGTATACATCCAGGAATGGATTTGCTGGGTCATATGGCTAATTCTATTTTTAGTTTTTTGAGGAACCTCCTTTCTGATTTCCATAGTGACTGCACCAATTTACATTCCCACCAACAGTGTAGGTTTCTTCACATCCTCACCAACATTTGTTATCTGTAGACTTTTTGAAGATAGCCATTCTGACAAGTGTGAGGTGATATCTCATTGTGGTTTTGATTTGCATTTCTCTGATGATTAGTGATATTAAGCATGTTTTCATGTGCCTGCTAGCCATCTATATGTCTTCTTTGGAAATATGTCTAATCAGGTCTTCTGTCCATTTTTAATTGGGTTGTTTCTTGATATTGAGCTGTATGAACTCTTTATATATTTTGGATATTAAACCCTTATTGGTTATATCATTTGTAACTATTTTCTCCCATTCAGTAGGTTGTCTTTTCATTTTGTCCATGGTTCCCTTTGCAGTACAAAAGCTTTTAAGTTCAATTAGGTCCCTTTTGTTTATTTTTGCTTTTATTTCCTTTGCCTTAGGAGACAGATCCAAAACAATATTGCTATGATTTATGTCAGTGAGTGTTCTGCCTATGTTTTCTTCTAGGAGTTTTATGGTTTCAAGCCTTGTATTTAGGTCTTTAACCCTAATATAATTTTCTTACATGTAGTTGTCCAATGTTCCCAGCATCACTTATTGAAGAAACTGTCTTTTTCCAATTGTATATTATTGCCTCATTTGTCATAGATTAATTGACCATAAGTGTGTGGGTTTATTTCTGGGCTCTCAATTCTGTTCCATTGATCTATGTGTCTGTTTTTGTGCCAGTACCATACTGTTTTTACTATTATAGTTTTGTAGTATAGTCTGATGTCCAGAAGCTCCTCGAGCTCTCTTCTTTCTCAAGATTATTTTGGCTATTCAGGGTCTTTTGCGTTTCCATACAAATTTTAAAATTATTTGTTCTAGTTCTGTGAAAAATTACCCCAGCTTTCTTTTGATTTCCATTTGCATGGATTACCTTTTTCCATCCCCTACTTTCAGTCTGCATCTTTAGATCTGAGGTGAGTATATTGTAAGCAGCATTATATACAGGTCTTGTTTTATATTCTTTCAGCCACTCTATGTCTTTTGATAGGAGCATTTAGTCCATTTACATTTAAAGTAATTATTGATATGTACTTTCTTACTGCTATTTTGTTTATTGTTTTTTGCGTTGTTTTTGTAGTTCTTTTTGTTTCTTCTTTTTTTCTCTTCTACTGTGATTTGATGACTATCTTAGTTTTATGTTTGGATTCCTTTCTCTTTTGTGTGTGTATCTATTATAGATTTTTGGTTTGTGATTACCATAAAGTTTATATATATCTAAATATCTATGTCTATATATGATTGTTTTAAGTTGCTGATCTCTTAATTTCAAAAACATTTTAACAACCCTGCATTTGTATTCTCCTCTCCTCTCGATTATTGTTTTTGACTTCACATTTTACATTTAATTGTTTGGGGTATCCCTTAGCTGATTATTGTGGATATAGGTGATTTTACTACTTCTGTCTTTTAACCTTCCTACTAGCTTTATGCATGGATCATTTCCTACCTTTACTGTATATTTGCCTTTACTAATGAGTTTTTTCCTTTCATAATTTTCATGTTTCTAGTTGTGGCCTTTCCTTTTTTTACTTAGAGAAGTCCCTTTAGCATTTCTATTAAAGCTGGTGTGGTTGCTGAACTATTTTAGCTTTTGCTTATCTGTAAAATTTTTGACCCCTTCATCAAATCTGAAGGAGAGCCTTGATGGGTACTGTATTTTTGGTTGTAGGCTTTTCCTCTTTTATCACTTTAAATATATCATGCCACTCACTTCTGACCTGCAGATTTTCTACTGAAAAGTCAGTTGATAGCCTTATGGGAGTTTCCTTGTATGTTATTTGTTGCTTTTCCCTTGCTGCTTTTAATATTCTTTCTTTATCTTTAATTTTTGTCATTTTAATTAGAATGTGTCTTGGTGTGTTCCTCTTTGGGTTAATCCTGTATGGGACTCTCTGTGCTTCCTGGACTTGGATGACTGTTCCTTTCCCAGGTTAGGGAAGTTTTCAGCTATTATGTTTTCAAATATGTTCTCAGCCCCGTTCTCTCTCTCTCTTCTCCTGGAATCTCTATAAAGCAAATATTAGTGCACTTGGTGTTGCCCCAGAGGCCTCTTAAACTGTCCTCATTTCCTTACATTCTTTTCTTTTTTTTTTTTTTTCTGTTCAGTGGCAGTGATTTCCACTACCCTGTCTTCCAGCTCACTGATTCATTCCTCTGTATCATTTAGTCTACTTTTGATTCCTTCTGGTGTATTTTTCATTTCAGTTATTGTATTCTTCATCTCTATTTGGTTATTCTTTATATTTTCTAACTCTTTGTTAAAAACTTATAACTTCTGGCTCTGTGCATCTATTCTTCTCCCGAGTTCATTACCCTAAACTCTTTCTTGGGTAGAGTGCATATCTCTGCTTCACTTAGCTCCTCTTCTGGGGTTTTATCTTGTTCCTTCATTTGGAACAAGTTCCTCTGTTGCCTTATTTTGCCCAACTTGCTGTTTTTAATTTTTATGTATCTGGAAGCTTGGTTATATTTCCTGACTGTGGAAAGGTGGCCTTTTATAGGAGATGTCCTGTGTGTCTGGCAGCACACTCCCCTCTCATCACTAGAGCTATATGCTCCCCTATGTGGGCTTTGTGGGTTCTTCTGCTGTGGCAGGTTGACTACTGTGAGTAGTTTGGTAGGCTTGGTTGGCCCTGGTCTGGTTGGTTGCTAGGCCCTGCCATGTGTGAATGTTGCTGGACACTAGTTGGTGAGGCTGTGTTACAAGGCAGTTGGCTTCAGAACCCAAGGAGGGCCAAGGGCTTGTGCTGACCCACTGGTGGACGGAGTTGGGGTCCAGGAGACTCCAGCATTGTTACCTGCCCACTGGTGGGTGAAGCCAGGTCCTGGGGCTAATGCTGGCCACTGGCAGGCAGAGTTGGGTCCTGGGATCTAACTGCAAGACCCCAGGGTCCCAGAGCTTGTGTCAGACTGCTGGTGGGTGGGGCCAGTTTCTGACACAGTAGGCTGTTTTGTCGGGGGTGTTCCAAAGCTTCTGTTGGCCTGCTAGCGGGCAGGGCCTGGGTTCAGTCAGACCCAGGGCAGGTGCTGGACTGGTGGTGAGTGGGCTAGGTCTTCAGGCTGTGGGGTTGCAGTTGTCCTATGGCTGAGGTCCACCTGCTGGTGGGTTAGGCTGGTCCTGAGGAGAACATTCTCACTGGTGGGCAAAGCTGGGGCCCAGCTGGTCCCAGGGCAGGATCTGGCCTGCTATTGTGTGGACTGGGTCCTCAGGCTATGGGGCTGTGAATGTTCTGTGGCTCATGTCCACCTGCTAGTGAGTGAGGCTGGTCTCAAGGCTAGAGCAGGGTGGGTGGGGCCAGGGATTCTGTGGAAGGGGTCTGTCTACTGGTGGGTGAAGCTGAGTCCTGGGGTCTCTGAATGCAAGGCCCTGGGGGTCCCAGTTTTTGTGCTTGCACTCTGGTGTGTGGGGCCAGGTCCTGGACATTTTGGTGGGCAGGACTGTGTCCAGTGGTGGCTGTGGGCTCAGGGAGTTTTAAGGCACCCTGGTGTAAGTGGGGTGTTAAAGTCCCCTACTATTATTGTATTGCCAATTTCTTTTTTTATGTCTCTTAATATTTGCTTTATATATATAGGTGGTCCTGTATAGGGTGCATATATGTTAATGTGTGTAATACCCTCCTCTTGTATTGATCACTTTATCACTATATAATGCCCTTATTTGTCTTTTGTTATGGAATTTGTTTTAAAGTCTATTTTGTCTGATATGAGTATTGCTATCTGCTTCCTTGTCATTTCCATTTGCATGAAATATCTATTTCTATCCCCTTAATTTCATTCTGTGTGTCTTTGGTTCTGCAGTGCATCTCTTGTAAGCAGCATATAGATGGGTCTTGTTTTTTTCTTTATCCATTCAGCCATTCTATGTCTTTTGGTTGGAGCATTCAGTCCATTGACATTTAAAGTAATTATTGATAGGTATGCACTTATTGACATTTTATTACTCATTTTCAAGTTGTTTTTGTAGTTTTTCCCTGTTCTTTTCTTTTTCTCTTAGTCTCTCCACTTGTGGTTTGATGATTTCCTTAGTGGTATGCTTGTCTTCCCTTCTCTCTTGTTTTTGTGTATTTACTGTAGCTTTTTGATTTATGGTTACCATGGGGTTCATATATGTTCACTTATATTTATTTGTTTTAAGCAGGAAGTCCTTTAAGTTCAAACATATTCTAAAAGATCTACATTTTTTATTCCCTTCCCCCATACTTTGTGTTTTTGATGTCACATTTTACACCTTCATATTTATCCCTTTACTGATTATTCTAGTTATACTTGATTTTACACTTTTTTTGTACTTTAATCTTTGGATTAGCTTATTTAAGTTGTTGATCCTCAGCCTTTCAGCCTTTCTAGTGGGATTTCCCCCTTTCCTACAGAATCTTCATGTTTTAGCCTTTTCTTTTCCCTTTAGAGAAGACCCTTTAACATTTCTTTTAGGGAAGGTTTAGTATTGATCGACTCTTTTAGTTTTTGCTTATCTGAACATTTCTTTATCTCTCCTTCTGTTTTAAATGATGATCTTTCTGGGTAGATTATCCTTGGTTGCAGGCTCTTCCCATTCAGTACTTTAAATATATCATGCTACTCCCTTCGGGCCTGCATAGTTTCTGCAGAAAAAGCAGCTGTTAACCTTATGGGGGTTCCCTTGTATATGATTCTTGGTTTTTATTTTGCTACCTTTAGAATTCTCTCTTTAATTTTGCCATTTTAATTATGATATGTCTTGGTGTGGGTCTATTTAAGATCTTGTTTGGGATTCTCTGTGCTTCCTGTACCTAGATATCTGTTTCCTTCTTCAGGCTTGGGAAGTTTCCAGCCATAATTTCATTAAATATATTTTTAACCCCCTTCTCTCTCTTTCCTCCTTCTGGGACCCCTATAATGCAAATGTTGGTATGTTTGCTATTGTTCCAAAGATCCCTTAAACTATTCTCATTGAAAAAAAAAATTTTTTTTTCTATTCTGATTGGGTGATTTCCATTATTCTATCATCCAGATCACTTATGCATTCTTCTGTATCACCAAGTCTGCTGTTCATTCCTCTAGTGTGCTTTTCCTTTCATTTATTGTATTCTTCACTTCTGACTCATTCTTATTTATTTATTCTAGTTCCTTGTTAAATTTCTCACTGTGTTCATCTGTTCATTTTTCTAATTCAGTTAGCATTCTTAATACTAATGCTTTGAATTCTTTATCTGGTTAATTATTTATTTCTGTTTTATTAGTTGTTTTTTCATGGATTTTCTCTTGCACTTTCAATGGTGACAAATTCCTCTGTCTTCTCATTTTGCTTATCTTTCTCTGTCTCTATGCAATTAAGTGAAACAGTTACCTATTGTAGTCTTGAAGGTGTGTCCTTGTGTGGGAGTGTCCCTATACAGTCTGCCTATGCCCAGTGGCTTTGGTCAGAGAGCTGTATTTGATGTGAACACAAGTCACATCTTCTTCAGGGTATGCTGGCAGCTATCATCTTGTAAGGAGCTGGGGTTGGAGATGGAAAGGCTAGGGCCAGAGCCAATGTGAAGCAGGGCTTCCCCTATGCTCAATGGCTGTTTCTGCCCTATCAGTTGTGGGGTCAGGTCCCAAGTTGCTGGAGCAGAAGAAATCCTGAAGGTTGGGTCCGAGCTGGCTCTGTTCCCTTTAAGTGTGTGCTCTTCTCCCTCCCAGCTCCTGCACCCAGCAGTACTGGTACAAGAGGGACTGTTGAAGGTAGTCAGCAAGGTTTGGGATGTGGGTTGTGGCAGTCTGGCTGCTGTCAGAAATCCAGACTGCCTCTGATGTGCCACCTGTATAATTGCCAATAATGGCTGCCTTTTCCCTGCTCAGACACCACTTAGGGTTTGAGATTCTTCAGCATCTCACAGCCCAACTTTTTCCTTGGTTGTAGCAGTCCTTGCTCCAGTTTGGAGCTGCGATGCAAGGCAAGCAGTGTTGGAGCATTTGCTCAGTCCAGGCTGGGGTGCATGCCGGGGAGGTGGCGGGAAACCAGTCAGTCACCAGTGTGATTTAAATTCTCCCTCTCTGCCCTGCTTCAGGAGCAAGCAAGTGTTTATGTATTCCTCATGACTGGAGTTCAGGCTTCCCTCTGCCCTCCTGTTAGTGCCACCAGCCCTCCAACCAGCCAAGGGTGTTCATCTTCCTGGCATCAGACCCCAGGGTTGGGGTGGCCAATATATGGCTCAAACTGCTCACACCCCAGGGAGGATCTCTGCCTGTTTAATTGCCCTTTTCCTCCTAGTCCCCTCCCAAGGGTACTGACCTGATCGCTTCTCTTCCCTTCCAACCCAATTCCATGTGTATCTTTCTTATAGCTTTGATTGTACAGGAGTCTTTCTGCCAGTTTCCAGATAGTTTCCAGTGAGAATTGCTCCACATGTAGATGTATTTTTGATCTGTTTGTGGGGGAAAGTAAACTCTGTGTCCCCTTACTATGCAATCTTGATCTCCCTCCCCTTATCTGCTTGATTGGATGATATGGTCCTTAGAGGGAGAGCCCAGTGTTATTTCTCTTTAATTCCTTTTACAACACAGGCACCAAGGAAATATTGGTTTGGCCCGAATGAACTTTTTGGCCAACCCAATACTTCACAGAAATATATAATCTCAGGCTTCAAAGGACATTATAATTCTCACCTCATCCATTCCCTACAGCAAGAAATCCTCCTGATGGTATCCACCACAGGAGGGGATTCATTGTAAATTGAAAATTTACAATTATGCTATTTAGTTATTGTCATTTCTTTTTTTGTGAATTGACCACTTGCATAATTTACTTAATTTTACATTGGGGTGTTCATATTGTCTTTGCTAATATGTAAGAACTCTTTATGGATTCTATCATATCATAGTTAAAATGTTTTTTCCATATAAAAATCATGAAAACATTCACTTATGCTTTCTCCTAGCTTGTTTATTTATTTGCATTTAACTATTCAGTCTATCAGGGATCTACTTTGGTATTATGAGAAAAGGCTCCAAATTTGCTTTCTCTAACAATTGTTTATAGTTTCCCAAGTACCACTATTGGACACTCCATCCTTTCCCTGATGATTCAAAATTGCACTTCTAACTTATACACTCACATGGCTTTGTTTCTGGGCTTTTGCTCTGTTTCCTGGATCTATCCCTCCTTTCTGGTATCAGCTTCACACCATCTCAATTTTTGTGGCTTTGTAGTACATTTTTTATCCTATGGCAGTTAAAATCTCTTATTATTTTACTTAGTTCCAAAAAATAAAAAGTATCTCCATTCCTGAACATTTCTTAAGAAGAGGGTCAAGGGATGGTTTTAGTTATTTGCAGCCAGGCTTGCAGCTTCCCAAAAGATATCAGATGATCAGTTCACTGGTCCATCCCAGCATTGATTCTCATGATGAAGTTCAGTGGTGGATGCTATTGATCTGCCCAGGGCCTTATGTCCTTGTTTCAAATTCTTTCTTCTTCAGCTCTTTCAGGCAAACAGAAAGGTTCTATAAGGATGTGTTGCCAGGAATGGCTCCAGAGTTTGGAAATGCTCTAACAAGAAATATTTAAATATTGGACTCCAGCAGAAAGAAACTCAGTTCCCTTATCCACACCCCTCTTCCCTCCAGCCTGCTTAGGGGCAAGGCAGAGATTTGGGTGGAGGCAGGTGGCTAGTAATCCTGCCTGAAATTTTTATTCGGTGGATATGTTAAAGAAAAAAACAAACCATAAATTTCAAAGCTTCTGCAGGCTTCATATATCTGAGAGAGAAGAACAAATTAGTAGTTGGTTTGTTGGTTGTTGGTAGTTGGTAGTTGGTTTGGCTGAGGATCTTATTGTGTTTTGCAATAAGAAAAGATAGGCCAGAAGCTTAACTTAAGGTGGGGTGAAAAATGCCAAACTACTGTCTGTGAGGAAGAAAAATATCAAGAGTACCAGTAACAAGAAGGAGAGGGAAAAGGAGAGATTAAGAGAGAGAGAGAGAGAGAGAGAGAAGATATTGAGACCCCTTGGTTGGTAGCAGGGACTTGTAAAAGGACACATCTAGCAAGAAATTTCCTATGGTAAGGACTGCTCAATATACTGCAGGAACCGTGGTATCTGAAGTAAATTCAAGAAAGTACAATCCTGTCCTACACTGTAAATCTCTGATTTCTCTAAACACTCCCCAAATCTTCTGTAAAATATGCCTCACCCAACAACTCCATGTCAGTGAGGCTTTGAGATGTGAATGAGGAGGACTGGTTTCCAGAGTGGATCCAAGTGGGCTGGCCAGAGATAATGGTGGCCACAAAGTTCCCATTACCTTGTGTGGGGTAGGAGATGTGGTGGAGAGGAAGTCTCTGTCTCAGGAAGCAGGGAGACAGAGACAGATTTCCTGAATCTGTACTATGCTCCCTGGTCAATCTTCCCAGTCTGGCAGATAACATCAAATCATGTAGATATTCCTTGAATCCCCATGGTAGTTCTGGAGACCCCAGCCAGACACAGAGCTCAGATAATTGACGTCTGAACAGACATTGCCACCAGGTGGCGCCAAACTGCAGCTGGCACTTGGACCATTCAGTATTTCATTTAGGTGACTGGTATTTCTGTAACCTATTAATAAAATAGCATGCATTTTATGTGCTTGAATTAATTGTAAACTGCATACCCCTCCTCCCAATCCCTTACCATGTCATGATGTCATTTTCCAGTATGTACCTTAGCCTGGTCTTTACCAACATGGCTTGGGCTTTGCAAACCTCCTCGGATAATTACAAACCCATTGAGAACAAGATTGCATTTTATCTGTGATTTGTTTTTTCTGAGTGTCTGTGGACATTGATAAATGTTTTGTTTATATAACTTACCCACTTTCAACCTCTCTAGATAGTGCTTAACTCTACGTGTTTTGCTCACCTTGAGGTTGGCTTCACTGACTATCACTGCAGTGGAATATTCCTTGCCGTATAAGCAAGCAGGGACAGATCTGGGATGAGCTTATGCCTTGGCTGCTGAAGCTTGTGATGAATGCTGAGCCAAAGAGGACTCAGCTACATGCAGCAGAACTGAAGCTTGTACTTTACCATTCTGTTGAGCATTTAAAATACTGTTAATTTTGGTAGGGCATTGTTTAAAATTTGATTGATACTAACTGGTATTAGTAAACATTCCCTTATATAAGTAAGTTGCCTAAAAATGTGGGTGTTTTTATACTCTAGTCCCTGGCATCTGGAAAACACAAAATAATCAAAACAATCATAGTCACAAGAGCCTGCAACTAATAACCATTCATGTCCCCAGGTCTGGACTAAGTGCTCAGTCTCATGGCCCTCATGCTGAGTGCCCACTTTCCTTGCTAGGCCCTGATAGTATTTTCTCTCCACAAGGAAAATCTTGGCATAACAACCACTAACAAATGGCCAGGTAGTGGCCATTTTTCTTTTGATAAAGTCTGATGAAATTTAGTTTATCAAGTGTGGTACAACATAAACAGCCATTTGCTTGTAGAAGATGTAGACATTTCACATTTTCTATGTGCAGTAGTTTCATTGTAAAGGTGTTTCTGAAAAGTGGATTTGACTTCATCTATTACTTCTGGGACGTGGGGTAAGGGACAGATATTGCTAACCCCATTTTAAATTGAAAAATGAAGGTACAAGGAAGATAACTGCTTTGTTCAAGTCACTCAGGGTTGAAATGGGAATAGAAAACAGATATGTTCTTTTCTCATTTTAACCCTTTGCATTTCTATTATTTCTCTTTAGACGAGCTTGAAAGAAGAATGGATAAATGTCTCTTAGAGCAGGGAAAATACAGTTTTCAAGAATAAACACGTATGTTAAGCACAAAAATTATTCACAACATTTAATAATGCAGATAATTCACTGAAAAATAGCATAGCTTAAAATATCAGACACAGAATTCAATTCCATCTACATGGGTGACTTGGAATGTGGCCAGGTCTTGGATTTCAGCTTACATCTGGATTCCTTTTTGTATTTCCACAGCCTTTTCCTGTCTTGAACCCTGAGCCCAAAGACTCTCAGTTGCCTGAAATATGTGGGAAAGACAAACACTTTACTTTCAGTACCTCAGCCAAAATTTCTCAGCATAGACAATAGACCGTTATGCTGTGAACCACACAGGCTGCAAGTCTACAGTTTTCATTAACAAATTGAGCAATGCAATTTGTGTGTTTCACAAGAAATTATCAAGGAGACTACATTTGTAGATAGAAGTTTGAATCAGTTTGAAGTCTGCTGTGAGTTATATGTGAGAGGACAAACATTTTTAATGAAGGAGTGTTGACAGCTTTTCATACCTCCTCAAGTTGGCCAAAGAGAATCTAGTCAGTAGATGCTTTCATGCTTCTGTGGCTTAGGGGACAGAGACCATAGGGCCTTCAAAACCTAAAATATTTACTACCTGGCCTCTTAAACTTTGCCCACTCTGTTCCACTGTACTGCAAAGAGAAGAGGCTGTTACTAGTACACACAAAAAAGGGAGAGGATGCAAATCAATAAAATTAGAAATGAAAAAGGAGAAATCACTACTGACACTACAGAAATACAAAGGATTATTAGAGACTACTACTAACAACTATATGCCAATAAAATGGACAACCTTGAAGAAATGGACAAATTCTTGGAAAGGTACAATTTTCCAAGACTGAACCAGGAAGAATTAGAAAATATAAACAGATCTATCACAAGTAATGAAATTGAAACTGTAATTAAAAATTTTCCAACAAACGAAAGTCCAGGACCAGATGGCTTCACAGGTGAATTCTATCAAACATTTAGAGAAGAGCTAACACCGATCCTTCTCAAACTCTTGCAAAAAATTGCAGAGGGAGGAACACTCCAAAATTCATTCTACGAAGCCACCATCACCCTGATACCAAAACCAGAAAGAGATATCACAAAAAAAGAAAATTACAAACCAATATCACTGATGAACATAGATGCAAACATCCTGAACAAAATACTAGCAAACTGAATCCAACAACATATTAAAAGGATCATACACCATGATCAAGTGAGATTTATCCCAGGGATGCAAGGATGTATCAATAGCCACAAATGAATCTGTGTGATATACTATATTAACAAATTAAGGAATAAAAACCATATGATCATCTCAATAGATGCAGAAAAAGCTTTTGATAAAATCCAACACCAATTTATGATAAAAAAAAACTCTCCAGAAAATGAGCACAGAGGGAACCCATCTCAACATAATAAAGGCCATATATGACAAACCCACAGCACACGTCTTTCTCAATGGTGAAAAACTGAAAGCATTTCCACTAAGATCAGGAACAAGACAAGAGATCCACACTCACCACTTTTATTCATCATGGTTTTGGAAGTCCTAGCCACGGCAATCGGAGAAGAAAAAGAAATAAACTGTATACAAATTGGAAAAGAAGAAGTAAAGCTGTCACTGCTTGCAGATGACATGATGCTATACATAGAAAATCCTAAAGATGTCACCAGAAAACTACTAGAACTAATCAATGAATTTGGTAAGTTTGCAGGATACAAAATTAATGCACAGAAATCTCTGACATTCCTATACACTAACAATGAGAAATCAGAAAGAGATATTAAGGAAACAATCCCATTTACCATCACAACAAAAAGAATAAAGTACCTAGGAATAAACCTGCCTAAGGAGGTGAAAGACTTGTACTCAGAAAACTATAAAACACTGATGAAAGAAATCAAAGATGACATAAACAGATGGAGAAATATACCATGGTCTTGGATTGGAAGAATCAATATTGTGAAAATGACTAAACTGCCCAAAGCAATCTACAGATTCAATGTAATCCCTATCAAACTACCAATGGCATTCTTCACAGAATTAGAACAAAAAATTTTACAATGCCTATGGAAACACAAAAGACCCCAAATAGCCAAAGCAATCTTGAGAGAGAAAAACTGAGCTGGAGGAATCAGGCTTCCCAACTTCAATCTATACTACAAAGCTACAGTAATCAAGACAGTATGTTACTGGCACAAAAACAGAATTATAGATCAATGGTACAGTGGGAGAAAATATTTGCAAATGAAAAAATGGACAAAGGCTTAATCTCCAAAATATACAAATAGCCCATGGAGCTCAATATCAAAAAAACAAACAACCCAATTAAAAAATGGGCAGAAGACCTTAATAGACATTTTACCAAAGAAGACATAAAGATGGCCAAGAGGCACATGAAAAGATGCTCAACATCACTAATTATTAGAGAAATGCAAATCAAAACTACAATGAGGTATCACCTCACACTGGTCAGAATAGCCATTATCAAAAAATCTACAAACAATAAATGCTGGAGAGGGTGTGGAGAAAAGGGAACCTACTTTCACTGTTGGAGGGAATGTAATTTGATACAACCACTGTGGAGAACAGTATGGAGGTTCCTTAAAAAACTAAAAATAGAAGTACTGTATGACCCAGCAATCCCACTTCTGGGCATATACCCTGAGAAAACCATAATTCAAAAAGAGACATGTACCACAGTGTTCATTGCAGCACTATTTACAATAGCCAGGACATGGAAGCAACCCAAATATCCATCAACAGATGAATGGATAAAGAAGATGTGGCACATATATACAATGGAATATTTCTCAGCCATAAAAAGAACTGAAATTGAGTTATTTGTAGTGAGGTGGATGGACCTAGTGTCCGTCATACAGAGTGAAATAAGTCAGAAAGAGAAAAACAAATACCATATGCTAACGCATATATATGGAATCTAAAAAAAAAAAAAAGAGAGATTCTGATGAACCTAGTGGCAGGGCAGGAATAAAGACGTAGACATAGAGAATGCACTTAAGGACACCGGGGGGGAGGGGGAAGCTGGGGTGAAGTGAGAGTAGCATTGCCATATATACACTACCCAATGTAAAATAGATAGCTAGTGGGAAGCAGCAGCATAGCACAGGGAGATTAGTTCAGTGCTTTGTGACCACCTAGAGGGGTGGGATAGGGAGGGTGGGAGGGAGGCTCAAGAGGGTGGGAATATGGGGATATATATATGCATATGGCTGATTCACTTTGTTGTACAACAGAAACTAACACAGTATTGTGAAACAATTATACTCCAATAAAGATGTATTAAAAAAAAAAGAAGAAAGTAGTATAGATCAACACTGTGCCTTCACTGATGTTATTAGTGCTATCGCGATGCTCTCCCTTCTTCTGGCACCAAACCAACTCCTACCCTTTTTCAAGGCCCATCTCCTGATGCTGAGAACTTCTCTGGATGAGTCTGGTCTTCACAATCCCTCCTGTTCCTTTGATCTCCCAGACCACTTAACATCTACTAAGTTTTTGATTACTTGATGCCTTGTACAGGTTTTCATTTCAGGCACCTTAGCTTTGTCTTCCAAGTTACCTGTAAACTCTGTGAAAACACAGACCATGGGTATCTTTCTTCTCCCTACATTATCAGCCACGGATTAAGTTTTCTACTACTCAGCTCTGATTGTTGGTACAAATGTCCTCCCTGTTTAGGCTTCCTATTGCCTACCAGATTAAGCATGAACTCCTTAGCACAACATTTAAAGCTCTCTATAATCTTCAGTCCCCATTCTTACTAGCTAACTAGTGCCCAGAGTGGCTGTTCAGGAATGGTCTTTTCTGTTTTCCCTTACTTTGCTTTCTCTTATGCTCTTACTTCATTGGAAGAGGCCTGAGAACAGTTCTGGATTTGATAATGATGAGGTCAGTCATGAGCAATTTTAGTGTTAGGATGGGGACAAAAGCCAGAAAGCAGGAACAAAGGAATATGTCAATGAAAAAAATAACTGTAGCAGGCATAGTGTAGATGTTTGTGCTGAGAAGGAAGAGGTGGTGAGGCAGCCAGAAGACCAATGTTTAGTCTGGGGTGAGTACTGCATGGATTTGTGGGTGAATGACAGGAGTCAATGGCAATATGAAGAGGAAGTTAGCTAGGAATAGCTCAGAAGGAGCAGAAAGAGGGCTCAATTGCAGAGAGGGAAAGAGAAGAGAAGGGAGGTCCGATTTCTGTCTTCTCAGTGTGGTTGACATGAGCCATATACTGAGTCAAGTATGCAGGACAGGATTAGAGATCTGAGGAGACTGGCCACAGGAAGGCAGCTGCTGACATCAGTAAGAGAAGATTGCCAAGTAGCATGAATTAATATGGACACAATTAGCCTCATTTCCTGGCTTTTACTAGCATTCCTGGGAAATCTGAGTCTGATAGGGGAGAAAATATCAGGAGAAAATATAAGGTGGGAGAGTTGAGGTTGGGGATGGCCATAGAAACCATGGAAAACCTTGGGAACAATGCCTAGGTGAACACATTGGATTGAGCTACCTTTGATTTAGCACCAACTGCAGTCCAGAAAATTACCATGTCTTACCCTGTTTAACCAATTCTGTTAAGATTGCGGTTCATCATCCCAATTTTTCAATTTAATTTGAGGTTCAAAGATGTTCCTTGACTGATGTGGTTTGAGCTGGAGCTTTAATCCAGATATTTATGTCTTTTTCCACTCTATCATTGTACCTTCATACTATAGAAATGGTGTGCCAAGAGGCCCCAGGGTACCACAGATTGTGTGTGTGTGTGGGGGGGGGGGAGTGGGCGGTAAGTGAAAGGCAGTAGCCTTGAAAGGTTAAGATTCTTTAGCACCTTCATTTCTATCAAATCACATATCCTTCCTCATTGTGACACCGTTCATCTAACCCCTCCTGGTCCACCCAGCCACATGAGTGGTGTTTGTTCTCTGCTGAATTTGTCTGTGAAAAGCGGAGTCCTGAGGGTACCAGTGTCCACCTGGGGGAACCATGCGTAGCGCAGGTCACTGCTTGCTTTCCCCTCTCTCCAGTAGAAGAAAATTAGGAGTGGGAAGGGGACCAGCAAGGGTCCAACCCCAAGACCCCTTTGCTCTTCACTATGACTCTCCAAGAAAGACTTCTGTTAGAGACTGAATGTCTGTGTTCCCCAAATGGACCTGTTGAAACGCTAACTCCCAGTGGGATGGTATTAGGAGGCGGGAGTCTTTGGGAGGTAATTAGGTCATGAGGGTGGAGCTCTTATAAGAAGAGAGAAATGATCTCTCTTTCTCCGCCATTGAGGATACAGCAAGAAGGTGTCCCTCCACAAACCAGGAAGAGGGTTCTCACCAGAAAAAGAATGGGCCAGCATCTTGATCTTGGATTTACCAACCTTCAAAACTGTGAGAAATAAATGTTTGTTGTTTAAGCCACCTAGCCTATGGTATTTTGTTGCAGCAGCCTAAATTAAGATAACCCCAGTTTATTCCAGACTCAGATCTCTGAGTACAATTCTCTGGTGAAAACCTGTTTTGGTTCCATCTTGACAATAACAACAAAAAGTGTTTTTAAAGATAAGAAGGCAGTTTCCTGGGTCTAGAAGCAGAAAGACAAGAGACTTTCCCATCATATTTAAACCCATTTCTTCCATCTTCATAGCAGTTAGTCTCAAACAGGATGTTTAAAAAAATATCACTGTGAGCCAGCTTTAAAAATGATGATTTCTGGGCCCTACCCTAGAGATTCTGAGGGAAGTCCTGGGAGCATGAATTTTAACAAGTGCCTCAATGATTCTGAGGCAGGTGGCTCTTGCTACATGTGAAAAAACGGTGCTCTGAGAGGGACATTGTGTCTGTTGTACACAATGGTGTCTCAGGGGATGGTTGGTTGGCCAGACACCAAGAGACCCCCAAGGGCATTTTCCTTAATAAGTTTTCTCTAGTGCAGGGGCTGGCTCCAGTCTTTGAGCCCCAGAACCCTCATTTGTCAGCATGCATAGCCTCACAGGCATGGGTATACTAACCACACTCTCAGGAATCTGATTTGTAAACCATTTTTAAGGGAGAAATATGACCACTAAGTAAACTGGGTGTTGGTGCTGGCCAAATCAAAGGGCTGCAGATCATGTAATCAGATTCAGCACTAAGAGCATTGGCTGGCTGAATCCAGGGCCTCCCTGGCATCAGACTCTGAGAGCCTGAAAGGCAGGTGCACCCCCTTCCACAGTGAGAATCTATTTGTCAGAGGGATGGACACACCTATTCCTGAGGGGACATCTGCCCTTGCATAGTGCCTGGCACACAATTGGTGTCCTGAAGCTGGCTTAGCAGGGTGAGGACAGCTTCAGAACCCTTTTGCCTAAAATCTCAAGATCTATTGTTCCCAGACTTCTGTACTTCATGGAAAAATTTTAAATAAAATTTGGGAACTGATGTAGGTTTTTTTTTTTTTTTTTCAGTTTCTTATTGTTCCAAGTAAGGATGGAACAACAGAATTAACCTAAGCTAAACTAAGGTAAGCTAAACTAAGGTAAACTAAACTAAGCTACTGATGATTGTCTTCATCACTCCATTTGGCAAAGTATATTTTAATAACAGAAAAGAAGGGTAGGCATAATTTCAGCATGAAAACCAGACCTTTAAATGAAAAAAACCTCATTACCCACAGGTATACAGACTGGGTATTTGGAAACACCTGAGAATCTGGGCAATCAGTCTCTTTCTTTGACTGCAGTCACCCTCCAGACAAGCTACAATCGGATTGATTTTATTTCCATCTACTCACAATCACAGTCCAGTCCCACCTCTGAGATCACCCTGATTAGGGTTTTAGGTGTTCTCAAACTGGGCAGTGTCACTTTCACAGACAAGCTCCTGATGTAAAGACAGCTTTGGCATCCTCTGTGTGTGGAAGCTCCCAGTGAAAATCTCAGACGGTGACTTTATTTCCAAGAGGAGGAATTTGAGGAGAAGGGTGATGACTTCCTGGTGCTGGTCACCAGGGCTTGGAGCCTGCATCTTCACTCTGATCTCCCTCTTAGGGAGGGTGTGTGATAAGGGGGCCACACGATGTTGGTGCTGGCTGGTAAGGCAGTAACTGGCTTGAGTTCAGTTTCTAAGTGGGACCAAGACAGAAGAGATAAAGAAACAAAAAGGAATAAAGGATAAGGGCATGGTGGTTGCTCAGAGGTGAGAGTGCAGCTTGCGGTTTTCTCTGCCTGGAGTCAGGTGGGCACCCACTGGGGCTGGCCTGGGAGGAGGGAGCAGTCAACCTGTGGGTAACGAAGCTTCTCTGTCTGGAGACCAGTCACGGAGGAAATAGAACAGAGAAAGGAATCTCTCCCACTTCCATTTAACGGAATTTTCCACAGCCTCACATAGGAATGGCCACCTCTTACCGAGAGACAGATGGCCAAATAAAGCAAGGCTCCACAAACCCACCTGGAGGACCATTTCTGCTGGGTAGGGTGAGACATTTACAGAATAGGTTTCCTCAGCTCAGCTTTGAGGCCCTTTCCTACCCAAGGGCTTTGAACCTGAAGGCAACTTCACAAGCCCTGAAATAAAGGATACCTGCACCACCCCTCCCATTTTGTGTTCTGCCCAAACCCAAAACACATCTTGGAATTATATGGCATGTATAGTGTCCAAGATGAACCACACATATTAGAGTTTATATTATTAAGTAGTGTTTTTTTTTAAACACCTACTATGTTATATACTATCTACTAAATGGAAGGAAGTGTCAAAATATTTTCACAACTGGTGCAGCTGTGCTTGTTTGCTTCTGCTGAATGCCAGCCCAGCTCATGAGGAGCACCCAGCTTATCTGCAAGGTAAGAAACCACTGACACAAGTGTTGGCTGGTGCTGTCATAACTTGCTGCAAAGGAAAAAAATTGACAATAGGGGTTTTGTCATTCTTGTTCCCTGAAACTCCAGCCTCTAGCAAGACCCCTATTAAGTCTCTTAACTGTTAAGCCCTGTTAACAGTGCCTCAGGAGCTCTTGGGCATACTCTGCCTTGTGGGGGAGGCAAAACTCAAACTTCATGTCCAAGTAACATGGCTCTATAGAATGTGGTTGATTTTCCCAGGTAGACTGGCCCTGGATCCTGCATCATTTTTGAGATGTCTTTCCCCACTATGGGGAAATAGGAATTTTTGTAAAAATAGCTACTGAGGACTATACTGACATAAAATGCAACATGATCCAGATTTCTCTTAAAATTTTTTTTTTTACAGATTTCTCTTTTAAAATGAGAAGTAAAATTATTTCATTCACCTTATTCACTAATAACAGCAGTATTTTCAGGCAAGACGGTAGCTTCGAATTGTAGTCTATGTGCTGCCATCTGCCATACAGAGGCCAGGCTAATTTGGGGTGTGTGTGCATGAGGATTAGTCTTCCTTCATGGAATAAAATGTTTTAGTCCTAATAGGGTTGGAGAGCATCTATATATGTAGTGTAAGTAGGTGACCAAATTGTCTTGGCTTGCCTGGGATTTTCCTGACTTTAAAACGGAAAGTCCTACATTCAGGGAAACCCCTCAGTTCCAGACAAATCAGTATCGTTGTTTACCCTAGATGTGGGGTTGCTGTGAGCCTGCTCCTCTTCCCAGCTGTCCCCTCTTTCAATGGCTATAACAGGGCTGATTGTACACTATTTAAAATCCATTCCTTTGAGTTAAAACACTGTCCCATATTAAAATGCAGACATCTTTGAGAGGGGTGAACCATTAAACCATTATAACTGGAAGCAGCATTCCATGCAGCTGATCACTCCCTCTTCTTGAAACAGCTATCTTCTTCCTCATAAAGATGCAAATTAAGAGCACAACAAGATAGCATTTTACATTTACTATATAGGCAAAAAATAAAGAAGTCTGGCAATACCAAGTGTTGACAAGGACACAGAACACCAGGAACTCTTATTTACTGCTGGCAGGTATGTAGGTTGGTACACCCACTTTGGAAAACAATTATCATATAGACATTCTCATATAAAGTTGAACATGTGTGAACTCAAGTTAATTTCACTTTAAGATATATGCCCTAGAGAAACTCTTCTACTTGGGCCTCAGGAATCATACACAAGTATTTCATAGCAGCAAAAAATTGGAAACCACCTAAGTGATGACAAGTAATAGAACAGATAAATGAATTATGGTGTACTTATACAGGAGACAATATGGAGCAGTTAACACTAATGAACCACAGCTACATAATGTCAAGCAAAAATGTTAAACTAATTATGAAAACTAAATGCAGCCATTTCCATAAAGGTGAAAATCAAGAAAATTCCTATTTTTTAGGAATCCATACAGACCACCTATGGGAAGGAAGCAGAGATGGTTTCTATAGCTTAATAATGTTCTAGTTCACAAGACGGTTGTTAGATTCCTATATTATAAATTATTAATATGCCCCATTATTTACATATATGTTACATACATTTATTTGTAAAAATAAAAATTATATAACAAATGTTTTAAGAAAATAAAATGTGGAAGTAAATCAAAATATTGTCAATGAATACAATAAATATAAAGAGACTAAATTCACTGGCTAAAAGGCCAGTAAGATGGTAAGATTATATTTTAAACAACAGCAATGATGAGAAATCCAGGTAAATGCTCTTTATGAAAGTGACACACAAAACAAAAGAACACAGAAAAATTGACAGTAAAAGGACAGAAGAAGATATTACAAGCAAGAGGTAACTATGTTAACATCAGACAAATAGACATTAAGCCAAAATTTAGGAATATCCAATATCCTAATATCCAATATTAGGAATCGAGTCTCTGTAAAATCACCAGAAAGTTAAAACTTATTTTAATCTGTATAGCATAGCTTTACGAGGTATAAAGCAATACACAACATAAGTACTAGGAGAAATGGATAAATTCACAACCACACTGGGTGGGAGATTTTAACACAAGTGAATGGCAGATGCAGGTTTGTGCTTCAATCTGCCTCTACTATTCTGTCCCTACTAATTTCTTATGTGACCGTGAACAAGTCTCTTCCTCTTGTTAAACCTCAGTTTCTCATATCTGAAAAGAAGAGACTGGATCATATGGGTAGGAATTCCATGAAATACCCACAATCCTATGCCAGGCAGTGTTTGGGAAAAGACCTTGTCATATGATGGATGCTTCTAAGAATCTACCACGTACTGTTTTCCCTGACAATGTCACCTCCTAACACCCCACCGCCCCTCACCCCCATCCCAGGCAGCTTTACAAATACAGAAGCTTATATTTGTTAGCTGAAAGGCTAAGAGAGTGAAAACACAGTCCAGTCGATCCAGCTTCTGGGAACTGTACATGTGGTTTGCCTCTTGAAGTTAATTAGAGTGAGGAAGGCAGTCCAAGCCAACTCCACAGGAAGGCTGGCATTAATACAGGACAAATGCACCTGCAAACCTTGAAGCAGCCATCTGTGAAAGTTGGGAGTACAGCTTCCTTCAGTGGCAATTCCAAGTGCATCATAAAGGGACTAGTTGGGCAGT
Organism: Balaenoptera acutorostrata; assembly: GCF_949987535.1. Lineage (NCBI taxonomy): Eukaryota > Metazoa > Chordata > Mammalia > Artiodactyla > Balaenopteridae > Balaenoptera > Balaenoptera acutorostrata. The sequence continues at coordinate 27,999,717 of NC_080075.1, read as the reverse complement.
GCTGGTGTGTAATAAAGGTTGGTTTTGCTGGCCTTGACAATCACTGGTGCAACATTGGGCTGACTGCTGCTTATCTCTGTATCTCTTTCTCTTCTCTAAGTGATGGGACTGGGTTCTAACCTCCAAGACCTTCCCAGCTCTGGAAGAGACTGAGAACTCTAAGTCTTGGCAAGATAACTCTTTTGTTAATTGACTTTTTTACTCAGTAGGAAAGGGGAGTGTACTAGCATTTACCAGGTGCTACGAGGTTCCAGATGTTTTACACAAGTAATTTCATATAATTCTCACCATATACCTATTGTTATTTTAATTTTGATTATGAGAACTGAGACTCAGAGAGAAAATACAGTAATATTGACAGGATTCAAACTCAGGCCTTTTGACACCACAGAGTGTGATTTTTCTATGCCAACCAACCTACAGTGGCTAATTCATCTCCACTAAAAGATTGTTCAGATTGTTCTGCTGTGAATTTTTCTTCCTATAAGGTAGAATTCTTCCCAAAGGAGCTAAAAGAAAAGAGGGGTTTTTGGTAAATTGCTGACACCAGACTACAAAAATTTCACAAATATCTGATGATTGACATGGGAACAACTCAAATACACAAACATTCTGGCAAGGGATGTGTAGGAGGTCATCCTGAGGCAGAGCCTTGTAGTCAACAGGTCAGCACGTGCATTCATTCATTCTTACATCCACTTTTCAAATACTTTCTCAGCATTTATTGTGGGACAGTTCTGGAATGCTGAGGGTACTGTGATGAGCAACATAGACCCAGTCCCTGCTCTCTTTAGTTCTGCTAAATTCTCAGTAGCTCAGGTCTACTGAGAATTCAGTCACTGGATAATGCATTGCAATATGGTGTGAAAGTGCTGTGATGAGAGAGTACATGTATCATGGGAGCTCTGGGCTGGTGCCTGCTCCTCCAGACAAGAGGGTTCAGGGAAAGCTCCTAGGAACATAACCCATTGATGATCTTGTCCTCTTCTCTTTATTCTTCAATCTTCCCATTTTTCTTGGTCTCAGCTCTGTGCTCTTCTCTCTTTCCTCCAATAATCAGACTCACATCAATTAACTCAGGTTGGAAAGCTCATCCACATCTATTGCATTGCCCCTTCTGGAGAATCTGCATTTTAATTTGGGACTCCTGATATCAAATGAACCACTTCTCTATTGGTGTGACTGCTATTATTAGAGCAGGGAAATGTTCCAGATTGGGAGTGAGAAGGGCTCCCCTATATCACCCAGGTAAGGCCTCTGACCACCAGCAGGGAGGAAAGAACAGGGGTTATTCATTTAAAGTGCTTAGCATAGTACCTGGCTCATATAAGAGCTTGACAAAAAATTAATGTCATTCAAAATAATAATTTCATTTCTATTAGTTCCCCTTTGCTTCCATTTTATTATTTCTCCTTTCTATGAAGACCCTCTGCTTCTAGGCAAAACGTCCAATAGCATCTTTGTTTGCTTTTCCACGTTCCACTCTAATATGTTCCAATTACACCATCTATGCCACTTCCAACATCATGGAGGTAGCACAGAGATGCAACCAGGGTCCTGGTAGTGATATATTCAGGGGAACTAAGGATCCTCTTTGGGCACCAAAAAAGCAAATAGTAACTCTAAGTGGTTTTCAAACCATGAATATTCTTGTCTTCCTTTGTTCCTTTTCTGATAGTCACACTGTGTGCTAAATGTTTAGCACCATGACTTGTCTCCTATAGGTTCTTAGTAAATGAGAGTTCTTTCTCTCTTTTTTGATAGTTCTTCCACTACCCACCATATTTTTAAAAAAATCTATTTAGTAACAAATCCTGAAGATTCTCAGAATTATTAAGGGGAAAATATGACAAAATAATTCTAAAGTTCATGTAAAGTGAACACAGACATCGAATCATGCACCCACAAGCTCTCTGACAAATGTATTAAAGCATCAAAATCCTGTCTGTGCTTGAGGCCTTACCAATGCCAGGGAGCTCTCACTTCACAAGGCAGTCTATACCATTACCTCTCAGTAGTAATTATTCCCAAAGTTGTCTTTACATGGATGCCACATGACATGCCTTCCTGCTGCTTCCATTCATTGGTCCTAATTTTGCTGTTTGGAACAACCCAAAGTAAGTCCCATACCTCTTCCATGTGAAAGCTTTTTACTCCCTTTCTCATATACATCTCTTTCTGCCTCAACAGATGGCTACGGCTGTAATGTTGTCCATCACAGTTGAAGGGGTTATTATAATAAGTCTCCTTAGCATATCTTTCTGTGTCTAGTCTCTCTTCCAGAGAGAGCACATTAGTGCTCCCAGACCCACCTTATACCTAGGCAAGAGAGGGTCATTATCCCATGTCCTTTGCTATAGGAGCCCCTGTCAGGCCCTTTCATGACCAGGCCAACCCCATAAAGCAAGGAGTCTGTGCCCTTCCTGGGGTCAAGAAGACATGCCTGTAGGTGACCCCTCCACCCTCATCATGTTGTACTTGGAACCCTGGAATTCCCTAGACCCTATTTCTAGGGCCTGTGTAAGCCTCTTCCTTTGGGTCAGTCTCCCCAAGTGTAGACAATGCTGCTTGTGTTGCCTGTGGGGTGGCCAAGGGGCAACTGCTTATAGGGACTGGATTTAGAAAGAACTTGGATGCAGAGATTGAGGTGTCACTGTGTGAGACCCCATCTCTGGGTAGGGGCAGAAGCAGTGGTGGGAAGGAAAGTAGACCAGTCTGTGAGCTAGAGGCTAGGTTGTCCTGCAAGATCATGTTCCCACAGAGAACGTCAAGGAGTAAAATGTTCAAACCTGGGCTTCAGGTCAACATTAAGGTGTTTTTCAAGATAAGAGGATAAAGATGTTAATGAATGGTTTATTAGCTTGATTTATAACTTTTTAATATTTAGACATAGTATGCAAGATGCATTCTTGTTTTGGCAGGCTTGAGCGCTACAGTAGTTTGGAGAAGGAAGAGACCAACATTTGCTAAGCAGCTGCCTCACATCAGGCAGGTTGCTGCATCACAAGATTCAGAGAAGGTTTTCAGAGGCTGGTTTTGAAGCAATTAAGTGGATCTGACCACAGATCACAGCATTAGCCGAAGCAGTTACTCTCCAATTTTGCAAATGGTTGTTACATGTTTATTACTTATACTTCAGGATATTAAGATTGTGAGGAAAGTAATTCTTACTGAAATTAACTGCAAGCATCAGGAAGGACCTCCCCTAGGAGATAAGATTTGAATTTTGCCTTGCAGTATTTGTCAACATTGGGAAGGAATTCCAAGGCACACAAATTATTGAGCAAAGTCCTGGAGGTAATGAGGGTGACCTGGCTGGAGTCAGTCACTGTTGATTTCTTCCAGCCTCAACCACTCTTTATAGTCCCCCATGTGGCTAAATTCCTGACCTTTCTTCAAATCTTACTGACGTTCCTCTTCTTCCATGGAGCCTACTTGGATTTCCTCATTTCATAATCACCTTTCTTTTCTGCTTCCATTGGAATACTTTATCTACACCATCAGCATGTACAAGCATTTTTAGAAAACCTACTGTACATGGACATTACTAGTTGGCACTAACCAGTTTAGAATTTAATTGTGCACTAATACTTTTGGGAGTGTTAGTTTTGGCTCCAAAAACTAGAGCTCCTGGGGATCAAGAGCCCTTCAGTTAGAGAATGACAATAAAACTGGTCTGTGGTAAGGTCATTCTGACAGTTCTAAATTGTTGGGTTGAGGAGAGAGAAAATGAAGGAAGGGGAGCAATTATCGGTCTTCTCAGACTTTTTGATCAAAGTTGCTTCTTGCAGCAGAGGAACTGGGGACATGTGTATCCTCTGGGGAATCTGAGGGCATAGCCCTAAGCTATGCCTGTCAAGCTCAGACATTTATGTAAAGCCTCTTGTTTTATCTTAAAACTTCATGCAGATTTTATATTTTATGCCATGATACATTTTTGTATCTGTTAAAATTAACTTTTAAATTACTTATCACTGAGTAAAACCAACTCTCCTGGAATATTTATCATGCCAGTTTTATAAAACATGAATTATTCTCAGAGCCAAGCACAGCACGTGGCACATAGTGAACACTTGATAAATATTTGTTGAATGAATGAATGAATGAATCACATTGGGGAGTCTCATATGCCCAGTCCATTGCACTATATTCCCAGGAGGAAGCATGGCTGCATTTGAGTAGCTGGAGGTTAGATTACTATTTCAATGGTCATATCAGGTGTGGACAAAGAATGTTGCCTGCCATTTCAGTAAACAAAGGATGTTGCAGCCATCAAGCTATCAGCCACTACAGTGCATGCTGAGGGGATTCAGGATGGAGAAAAACAGGATACTGGCCCTAGATAGTTAAGGTGCATATCAAAGGAATGACTTCATTAAGCCCAGACTCTTGCATCTTCCCATACATAGAAAAGTGCTAAATTCTTTAACTTGAGATGTCTGGTTTTTCTTTAATTAGCAGTAATGTTTTGATGTTGTCTTACCTGTTTTTGTTTTTGGTTTCTTTGCAAAAATTCCTATATATCCTGTCTCCTCCCTTACCTCTTTGGAAGAGTCCCTCAGAGCTATCTGAGAGGCTGTATCCCAGGCTTAAGTCCTCAGTAATACCCCCAAATAAAACATAATTTTCAACTTTTAGGTTGTGCATTTTTTTCAGTTGACAGTTTTAGCAACCAATGAAGGGACCCAGAGCAGACTTCTCTCCTTTGCCTGAACTCTATGAGGAACTGGAGCCTTGGCATTGAGAAATGGAATATTTCCTGCCATATCAGTAAACAAAGGATGTCACAGTCATCAGGGATTGCAGCCACAGCCTATGGTGAACTGGTGAGCCCTGAGGACACTCAGGAAGGAAAGAATACCTGCCATCTAGCAGCCAACAGACTTCAGCCACTTCCTACGGTGAGCCCTGAGGAAACTCAGGATATGAAAACACAGGATACTGGCCCCAGATAGCTGAGGTGCCTATCAAAGGAATGATTTCAGTGAGCTCAGACTCTTGCATCTTCCCATACATAGAAAAGTGCTAAATTCCTTAACCTGGCATATCTGGTTTCCTTTAATTAACAGTAATCTTTTGATGTTCCTGACTATCTGCCTTTTGTTGCAAAACTCCTGTATATACTAGCTCCCGCTTCGCCTCCTCAGAACAGTTCTTTCAGGGTTACTTGAGATGCTGCCTCCCAGCCTTGAAGTCCTAAAAATTCCTGCCGAATAAAACATAACTCTCAACTTTTAGGTTGTGAATATTTTTTAGGTCGGCAGTATCAGCAGAGGCCTCTTGTGCCCATCTGCCTTCTCAGAGAGTCCAGACAAATTTGGGTTAGTCTCTCCTGGTTCTTGGATTTTCAGATTATTGGCTGATGATCCTGAAATTCATGTGGTGGTGTATAACAAGTACCTGGCTCCCCAGTTGAAAGATACTGCGGAAATCTGGTTGAAAGACACTGGGAGTTGCTCATTTGAGAGACACTGAGCAGTCTGGACTGGGTGATTATTTGAGAGGCTGGCTTAAATGAGGGGCACCAGAGAGCCAACCTCCAACTAACACTCCAGCTAGATTTATGTATGTACAAAACTTATACTTACAAGTACTTACTTAATTGGGTATTAAAGGAAATCTCCCCATGAAAATAGCCAATATGGGGCTCTTTTATTGCATACACATTAAGTTAGAGAATCTGGCTTGATGAAACATCTTTTCAGAATTCTGGCCTTAAAGAAACAAAAGCCCTTCTGGGGGAACTTGTACTAGGTGGCTACAAAGAACAATTATCATTCACTACACACATTTGACAGGGTTTACTGTTGAGAAAAGCTGTAGAAGTGTAAATTCAAATGGAAACTAATTAAAACCCTGGCCTAAAGAAGCCCCATCAGTCCCAAACAACTTCAAGTAGAGACCTGTGATTAAAGTCCCTTTTGTGCTAGTCAGTACTTCTCCAGCTATATCTCCAGGTTGTCACTGATTTCCCCACCCCTTTCCATTTTAAACAAATAATTGGACACCTGTTTATCTCCTTACCATTCCTAATCACTTCTCCCCTGCTGAGACCTGGTCCTTTAAACTAAGTAGTCTATTCACCTGGAGCAATTGAAGCATTTTTGATACTGTTACTAAAACATCTATCTGCAGCTCTAGTAGGGTCAGGATTCTAATTACCTAGTTGCTATTTGTGGTATTTTCATGAGGCAAAGTGCTACATGCAGTTACATAGAGACCTACTCACTGATAAGGAACTTGACCCCCAGGGGCAGGCATTTAGTTATTGTTTTTGGAATCCTTCCAAGGGAAGCTCTCCTCTGTGGTAGAATGAACTTCTCTCATCTGCAGTCCTGCCACACCTGAGTCCTTGCTTCTCTAGCTGAGCTCGCCTTGTGGTTTGATCCTGCAGCCTGAAGTTCCACCTATCCCTTTTGGTGATGGATAAAGACCTAGACCCTCAACTGGCCAGCAATGCTTTGTCTGACCTGGCCCTGCCCCTTTCTGCAGCCACATCTCAAGCCACTCTCCCATGAACCTTGTTCCAGCCATCCTGGCTGGACTTGGTTCTTGTTCTTGATCAGGTCCTACTGCTTCCAGCCTCAGGACCATTCCTTGCAGCCTCTCTGCTTGGAATAAGTCCCCCTACTCTCCTTTTTCATTCACAAACTCCTCAAGGCTTAGGCCCGCTGGGCATCTTCCTCGAAACCTCCAGCCTTTTTATTTGTTCTCAAGGTAGACTGTCTTTCAAATGTTTATCACAGTTGATGATATTATATCGTTAGATGATTATTTGATGTGTGTCTTTGCCACTTGATTTTAAGCACATGGAAGATAGGGATAATCTTTGGTTTGTTCACTGCTGTATATCCAGGGTTAGAGACTCAATAAATATTTGCTGAATGAATTCATAAATGTGTTTGCTTTGTGGCATGGTCATTCTGACAGTTCTGTGTTGTTCAGGTTGAGGAGAGAGAAAACGAAAGCGGGGTGGGGGGCAATTACTGGTCCTTTCAGACTTTTTGATGAAAGTTACTTCTTGCAGCAGAGGAACTGGGGACATGTATCCTCTGGAGAATCTGAGGGCATAGCCCTAAGCTATGCATGTCAAGCTTAGACATTTATGTGAAGCCTCGTTTCATCTTAAAACAGACTGATGAAATTGCATTGGTGAGAGTGCTAAGGTGCATGTGCACGTGCATGTATGTGGTGTGTGTGTGTGTCTCCCTCCTCTTCCCTTATTCTTCCATAAGGTGGAGACCCTTGTACTTTAGACAATATCTACCACGTGTATGGCAATGGTGGGTTAGGTGGGTCATTTACACGGAACATGGAAGCAAAATGACTTATGGTATCCTCCCAACCCGCAAACCTCAAATCATGTCTCCCTTCTTAATTCCCTTGACCTGAGCTACCTATTCTCACTTCCTGAGATTCCTTCTCTCTGGATTTCAAATCTTCTCCCTCTTCCCCAAAGCTCTTCTGCTTGAGCTGCTCACAACTCCTTCCCCTCCCCTTTCCATGTGCTGCCCCCATCTTCTTGCTAGTTTGATAGATTCCCTTAGAGAATATCAAGCTCTCAGCAAGTGGCAATTTTCCATCTGATTATAGTGGTTTCAAGTTTTAACACACCCATGTAAGGTAGCCCAGGCTCAATTAGACACCATGGAGGCTTATCACATGTTCCTCTCTTTGGCCTAGAACACAGGACTGGGGGCCAGGTACAGAGTTTCAGATGAGGCCACTGGTTAGAGAGTTCTTCACGTCCCAGAGATCACATCTGCCACAATTTTACATAGGAAGTACACCATGACTCATCTTTTGCATAAATGTAAGATGTTTCATCAGCAAAATCTACTAACTCTCCTTTCAAAGATATATCAAGAATCAGACCGCTTTTCACCACCTCCGCTTGCAGCATTTTGGCCTAAGCCACTGCCATGGTCTCCCTGCTTCTGCCTTAAGTCCCTATTTCAGCACTGCATTCTGAGTGATCTTATTGACATGTAATTCAAACATGCTGTTCCTCTGCTTAATGTCATCCAATGGAAGGAAATCCTGCCATTTGAAACAACATGGATGGACTTTGAGCACATTATGCTAGGTGAAATAAGTCAAACAAAGAAAGGCAAATGCTGTATGATCTCACTTATATGCGGAATCTGAAAAAAAACCAAACTCACGGAGTATAGATTGGTGGTTGCCAGAGGTAAGGGATAAACAGTGGAGAAAATGGGTGAATGTGGCCAAAAGGTACAAACTTCCAATTGTAAGATAAGTCCTAGGGATGTGATACACAAAATGTGATTATAGTTAACAATATTGTATTGTATTTGAAAGTTGCTTAAAATTCTCATCTCAAGAAAAATAAATTGTAACTGTGTGAAGTGATGAATGGTAACTAAACTTACTGTGGTAATCATTTCACAATATATACATATATCAAACCATTATGTTGTACACCTAAATTCTTTAAATTTCATTTCAGAGAAATGAAATGTATAACCATGTGAACATGTTGGTAGGGGCAGAGGTGTCACTGTCTTAGCTGACAGATTGGGAAAATGTTGCCGAGAGGCTAAATTCTTAATGTAGAAGCTGGAAGCAGTTAAGGGAGTCTGAGTGGAGAGGGCTTGGTTTTGTCACCACCACCACTCCACATCCTACCTTCCCCCCATCCAACCATAGTGCATTACAAGGGTTTTATCAATACTAAAAGAAATAAATTTCTGGAAACCACAGCATACTGCCTCGCTTAAAATGAATGCACCAAATATGGCAACTCATCAGTTCATCAAAATCATTATCAACACCATTCATCTAATTATCTATATTGCACCGTTTTGTCCATAAGTACAGTGTGAGGACTTATCACAGCATTTGTTGAAACAAATATATTATTGCCTCCTCAGGTCTGCTCAAAGATCACTTCTCAATGACATGACCATCCTACTGCAAAGTACAACCCACTCCTTTCCTGTCCTCTGAACTGCCATCTCCACTCTGATTTTAACTTTTTCCCCATATTGTTTTTCACCTTCTAACATGCTATACAATTTACTTATTTTTGTTTATGTATTGCTTAATTTTCCCCCCCTGCTAGAATGTAAACTAAGCATGGGTATCTGCTCTGCCCATTAGCATTCCACTCTCCCTTCAAGTTCCAGTCAAGTCCCGGCCTTCTTTCCTGGCTCTGGTTTGCACTGATTCTGCCTCCCCTGGTTGCTCATGGAGTAAATTTTTTATTTCACATCTCAGTGTTTGACAGAATTCCTTTTTGTAATCTTCTATTTCTTATGTGCTTGGAGGTAAAAAATAATTTCACACTGGGTTATTACTCCTAACTCGGTCATAAGTTAATGATGACCTTGAAAAATTACCCAAGCAGTCTAGACCTCATTCTCTCCATTTTACAATAAGGGGCTCAATTAGATGATATTCAAGTTCTCCTCAGATTTTATGTTCTAAGTAGTTTGACAGCAGGGTCCATGTCCAATAATAATAATGACAGTTCCATTCACAAGTTCCTGCTTCAGCTGCATTGTTTCCAATCCTCTCTATAATCCTATAAGGGAGGTACTATTATACCCATTTTACAGATTAGGAAACTAATACTCAGAACTGTTAAAAAAAACTTACTTAAGTGACTGTTAGTGAGACAGTCACTAACAGTAGTGACTGATAGGCTGGAACTCTATCTTAAGTCTGTCTAACTTCAAAGGCTATGTCCATTTCCCACTTCTAAATGGTTTCTTGCCTTATATTTCTTTTATATTACTCTTGACCATGAATGACATACCCGGGGACAATAAATGATCTGAGGTGAACTTTGAATTGTATTTCAAAGCTCAAAAAGAGGAATCTGTTTGCATTTTCTTGCGTGGCTCTGACACCTGCCTGCTGTTTGGGCTGGGACTTACCCTCAAAGGCTCCTTGATCCTGGCAGTTGGACAGAAGGCAGCCCACCTGGTGAAGAAGTTGCTCTTCCACCCACTGATGTATGACTGTGGGCAGTTTACATAAGTTTTATATGCCTCAGTTTACAAATTGTTTTCATTCATTAAATAAGGATAATAACACCTACCTCCCAGGATTTTTAGGAGAAATTTAAACGAGGAATGACTGTAACATCAGCATATGATGCTTTAAAGATTTTTTTAAAATTGTGGTAAAATACATATAATATTTACCATCATTTTAAAAATATTTACCATCTTAACCAATTTTAGTGTACAGTTCATTGGTATTAAATACATTCATTTTGTTATACACCCACTACCACTGTCCACCTCCAAAACTTTTCATCTTGCAAAACTGAAACTCTATATATGGTGTTTGTTTTTATTCCAACTTAACCTGGATGCAGAACTCAGTAAACCTTCCAATTCTCTCAAAAGAACACACAAACACCATACATATACTCACATCAATGAGCAGCAAAGACCTCCCTGATAATCTGACAGGGTGATAGGAGGGAGGGTTTGCATCACACACACTGTAGTAAACAATTCCATATTCACATATTCTGAGTCACCTTTCCCGATATGATGCCAATCCTCTGGTTCCCATCCTTCTCATCCCTCCCCCAACTTCAAATGCCTCCTCCCTTGATTGTGCAGAATGCAATACCACCAGTTTTCTTCTCTGAATTCATGTTTCCAACTTATTATGGTGCTCAGAAAACAAAGTCCTTGCCAGTTAACATGGTAGTTGTTGGGGTTCTAAATAATAAAGATTATTTTCCTTGTACATTATAATCATCACCTACATCATCAAAAGCTTCTGTTGTAAAGAAGAGACCAAGATGACGGAGGAGTAGGAAGCAGAGTTCACCTTCTTCCACAGAAACATGGAAAATACAAGTGGAACAATTGTATTTGTACAAGTGGAACGATTCACACAGAACAGCTACTGAGTGCTGACAGAAGACCTCAGACATCCAAAAAGGGAAAAAAACCTCCATGTAACTGGGTAGGAAAAAAGGAAAAGGAAAAAAGAAGGAATCAGGATGGGACCTGTGCCCCATGGAGGGAGCTGTGAAGAAGGAAATGTTCCCGCACCTTGGGAAGTCTCCTCACTGGTGGGGAGATCAGCCTGGAAAGAGGGGGAGCTTCAGAGCCTAAGAGGAGGGAGCAGCAATCAGTTTGTGGAAGGCAAAACTAAGAGTAACTTGCACAGAGGGTCGGCACCACCACCCTGCGCTCCCCAACCTGAGACATTCCTCTGTCAGTGTGTGGGGGGGTTGGGGAATGAAGCTCAGGCTCTGAAGGTCAGTCTCAAGGAGAGGACCAGGGTTAGGTGTGGAAACAGCCTTAAGAGGTTGGGCAGTGGCAACTGAGGGTGTACTAGGAAGAAACCTGGGCCCACCAGAGAGGCAAGTCACCATTATTGGAAGGCACATGGAGAGGGGTGGGACCACCATAAGAACTTCTTTTCCTGTGAGTGTTCCCAGGCAACAGGACGCCACCGACAGGAGCTCTGGGGGCAGGGGCAAGTTGCAGCTGCCATCTTGGGCTCCAGAGGTGGGCACTGGCCACCTCTTCCAAACCCATGGACAGACACCAGGACATGCCCCTGCTGATGCAGAAGGGCAGGTATAGCTTCTGCAACTAGGAAATCTGTCAGTGGGCACTGGGACCCGCCCTGCTGTCCTGAGAGGGCATGGATAGCTCCCCCCACTAGGAAATCTGCCCAGAGGAGGGTCTGAAACCACAGCAGAGCCACAGGGGCAATGTGACTAAGGAAGAAGAGCTGAAATCTCTCCTCATGGCTTCACGAACTACGGAGTTACAACTCTGGTGACAGCTTCCTAAATTCAGCACCTGCGAAACATCCAAAAGGACAACAAGTGCTCTGGCAGCTGGGACGGGGCTGGCTTTAGCAGCTATGGGCTTTGTGGGCATGTACTTGTGGGGGTTGGGCAAAGCCAGAGTCTGGGCTGCTTCCATAGCTCCCACAGTGGGTCCAGGTGCATGACAACTGCAGTCGTGGGACCTGATCTCAGTGGATCTGTGCTGGTGGCCTGGTGAAAACAAGAGTCACCAGGGCCAATTACCGGCGCATGCATAGTTAAAGTGGGACTGAGAGCAGTGTCAACAAGAGTGTACTTTGTGAGCCCATACAATGGGTGAAAAGTGACACAACAGAACACATTCACAGGTGAACAGCTCCAGAGGAGGAATAGTCAGTGGCTTCTCTCCCAGTGAGGGTGCTACAATTCCATCTACCTCACACCACAGATCAAAAGCACAGCTAAGAAACAGATCTGGGGGCCTCTACTCCAACAATGACGGAGCAGCCACTGGCCCTGAAGGGCAGTGAGAACTACAGAGCAAAGGGGAGACCCTGCTCAATATCTAAGGCAGGCTCTGGTCACCACACAAGTCAAAACCCATATTAAGGGAATAATGGCACAAGCCTCTGGACCAACCTTACCCAACAGGGGGCAGACACCAGAAGCAAGAGGAACTATGATCTTGCAGCCTGTGGAAAGGAGACCACAAACACAGTAAGTTTCACAAAATGAGATGACAAAGAAACATGTTGCAAAGGAGAAAGATAAAAACCTACAAGAAAACTTCTTCCTTTGAAGAGACAGGCAATCTACCTGAAAAAGAACTCAGAGTAATGATATTAAAGAGGATCCAAGATCTCCAAAAAAGAATTGAGGCACGGATTGAGAAGATATAAGAAATGTTTAACAAAAAGACCTAGAAGAACTAAAGAACAAACAAACAGAGATGAACAATACAATAACTGAAATGAAAAATACACTAGAAGGAACCAACAGCAGAATAACCGAGGCAGAAGAATGGGTAAGTGAGCTGGAAGACAGAATGATGGAAATCACTGCTGCAGAATAGAACAAAGAAAAAAGAATAAAAAGAAATAAGGACAGTCTCAGAGACATCTGGGACAACATTACATGCACCAACATTCACATTATAGGGGTCCCAGGAGAGGAAGAAAAAGAGAAAGAACCTAAGAAAATATTTGAAGAGATTCTATTTGAAAACTTCCCTAACATGGGAAAAGGAAGAGTCACCGAAGTCCAGGAAGTTCAGAGAGTCCCATACAGGATAAACCCAAGGAGGAACACACCAAGACACACATTAATCAAACTAACAAAAATTAAATATAGTGAAAAAATATTGAAAGCAACAAGGGAAAAGCAACAAATAACATAAAAGGGAATTCCCAGAAGGTTATCAGTTGATTTTTCAGCAGAAACTCTGCAGGCCAGAAGGGAGTGACATGATAAATTCAAAGTGATGAAAGGGAAAAACCTACAACCAAGAATACTCTACCCAGCAAGGCTCTCATTCAGATTTGAAGGATAAATCAAAAGCTTTAGAGACAAGCAAAAGGTAAGAGAATTCAGCACCACCAAACCATCTTTATAACAAATGCCAAAGGAACTTCTCTAAGCAAAGGGGTTGGGGGGAGAGGCCACAACTAGAAATAAGAAAATCACAAATGGGAAAGCCCACTGGTAAAGGCAAACATACAATAAAAGCAGGAAATCATCTACACAAATATGATATCAAAACCAGCAACCATGATGAGAGGAGAGTACAAAGGTAGGAAATGGGAATTGTATTTGAAATTAAGAGACTAGCAACTTAAACAACCTTGTACATATATAGACTGCTTTATCAAAACTTCATGGGAAATGCAAACCAAAAAACTGCAATAGCTACACACACAAAAAAGAAAAAGCAACCCAAACACAACACTAAAGATGGTCATCAAACCACAAGAGAAGAGAGCAAAAGAGGAAGGGAAGAAAAAAGACCTACAAAAACAAACCCAAAACAATTAATAAAATGGCAATAAGAACATACATATCAGTAATTACCTTAAATGTAAATGGATTAAATGCTCCAACCAAAAGACACAGACTGGCTAAATGGGTACAAAAACAAGACCTGTATATATGCCATCTACAAGAGACCCACTTCAGACCTAGGGACACATACAGCCTGAAAGTGAGGGGATGGAAAAAGGTATCCCATGCAAATGGAAATCAAAAGAAAGCTGGAATAGCAATACTCATATTAGATAAAATAGACTTTAAAATAAAGACTGTTGCAAGAGACAAGGAAGGACACTACATAATGATCAAGGGGTCAATCCAAAAAGAAGATATAACAATTGTAAATATATGTGCACCCAATATAGGAGCATCTCAATATATAAGGCAAATGCTAATAGTCATAAAAGGGGAAATTGACAGTAACACAATAATAGTGGGGGACTTTAACACCCCACTTACACGAATGGACAGATAATCCAGACAGATAATTAATGAGGAAACATAAGCCTTAAATTACACACTAGACCAGATAAACTTAATTGATGTTTATAGGACATTCCATCCAAAAACAACAGATTACACTTCTCAAATGCACACAGAACATTCTCCAGGATAGATCTTGGGTCACAAGTCAAGCCTTGGCAAATTTAAGCGTCTTTTCTGACCACAATGCTATGAGATTAGCAATCAATTACAGGAAAAAAAACTGTAAAAAACACAAACACATAGAGACTAAACAATATGTAACTAAATAACCAATGGATCACTGAAGAAATCAAAGAGGAAATTAAAAAGTACCTAGAGATAAATGACAACGATGATCCAAAACCTATGGAATGCAGCAAAAGCAGTTCTAAGAGGGAAGTTTACAGCAATACAATCTCACCTCAAGAAAGAAGCAAAATCTCAAATAAACAACCTAACCTTACACCTAAAGCAACTAGAGAAGGAAGAACAAGCAAAACCGAAAGTTAGTAGAAGGAAAGAAATCATAAAGATCAGAGCAGAAGTAAATGAAATAGAGAGGAAGAAAACAATAGCAACAATCAATGAAACTAAAAGCTGGTTCTTAGAGAAGATAAAATTGATAAAACTTTAGCCAGACTCATGAAGAAAAAAGGGAGAGGACTCAAATCAATAAAATTGGAAATGAAAAAGAAGTTAAACAGACACCACAGAAATACAAAGGATCATAAGAGACTGCTGTGAACAACTATATGCCAATAAAATGGACAACCTGGAAGAAATGGAAAAATTCTTAGAAAGGTACAACCTTTCATGATAGAACCATGAAGAAACAGAAATTATGAAGAGGCCAATCACTAGTACTGAAATTCAAACTGTAATTAAAAATCTTCCAACAAAATGAAGTCCAGGATGAGATGGCTTCACACGAAAATTCCATCAAACATTTGGAGAAGAGTTAACACCTACCCTTCTGAAACTCTTCAAAAAATTGCAGAGGAAGGAACACTCCCAAGCTCATACTAGGAGGGCACTATCACCCTGATACCAAAACCAGACAAAGATATCACACACAAAAATTACAGACCAATATCATTGATGAACATAGATGTAAAAATCCTCAACAAAATACTAGCAAACAGAATCTAACAACACATTAAAAGGATTATACACCATGATCAAGTGGGATTTTTTCCAGGTATGCAAGGATTCTTCAATATATGCAAATCAATCAGTGTGATACACCATATTAACAAATTGAAGAATAAAAACTATATGATCATCTCAATAGATGCAGAAAAAGCTTTTGACAAAATTCAACACCCATTTATAATAAAAACTCTCCAGAAAGTAGACATAGAGGGAACCTACCTCAACATAATAAAGGCCATATATGACAAACCCACAGCAAACATCATTTTCAATGGTGGAAAACTGAAAGCATTTCCTCAGAGATCCGGAAGAAGAGAAGGATGTCCACTCTCTCCACTTATATTCAACATAGTTTTAGAAGTCCTAGCTGTGGCAATCAGAGAAGAAAAAGAAATAAACTGCATACAAATTGGAAAGGAAGAGGTTAAAGTGTCACTGTTTGCAGATGACGATACTATACATTAAAAATTCTAAAGATGCTACCAGAAAGCTACTATAGCTCATCAATGAATTTGGTAAAGTTGCAGGATACAAAATTAATACAAAAAAATATCTCTCATTCTTATACACTAACAACAAAAGATTAGAAAGATAAATTAAGGAAACAATCCCATTTACCATTGGAACAAAAAGTATAAAATACCTAACATTCAACCTAGCTAAGGAGGCAAAAGACCTGTACTCAGAAAACTATAAGACACTAATGAAACGAATAAAATATGACACAGACAGATGGAGAGATATACCATGTTCTTGGATTGGAAGAATCAACATTATCAAAATGACTGTACTACCCAAAGCAGTCTGCAGATCCAATGCAATCCCTATCAAATTACCAATGGCAATTTTCACAGAATTAGAACAAAAAATTTTTACAATTTGTATGGAAACACAAAAACCCCCAAATAGCCAAAGCAAACCTGAGAAAAAAAAAAAATCAGAGCCGGAAGAATCAGCTCCCTGACTTCAGACTATACTGCAAAGCTACAGTCATCAAAATAGTATGGTACTGACACAAAAACAGAAATAAAGATCAATGGAACAGGACAGAAAGCCCAGAAATAAACCCATGTACCATGATTACCTAATCTATGACAAAGGAGGCAAGAATATACAATTGAGAAAAGGCAGTCTCTTCAATAAGTGGTACTGGGAAAACAGGGCAGCTACATGTAAAAGAATGAAATTAGAACATTCACTAACACCATACACAAAAATAAACTCAAAATGGATTAAAGACCTAAATAAGGCCAGACACCATCAAACCCTTAGAGGAAAACATAGGCAGAGCACTCTATGACATAAATCACAGCAAGATCTTTTTTGATCCACCTCCTAGAGAAATGGAAATAAAAACAAAAATAAACAAATGAGACCTAATGAAACTTAAAAGCATTTGCACAGCAAAGGAAACCATAAACAAAATGAAAAGATAACCCTCAGAATGGGAGAAAATATTTGCAAGTGAAGCAATGGACAAAGGATTAATCTCCAAAACATACAAGCAACTCATGCAGCTCAATATCAAAAAAACAAACAACCCAATCCAAAAATGGGCAGAAGACCTCAATAGACATTTCTCCAAAGAAGATATCCAGATTGCCAACAAACACATGAAAGAATGCTCACATCATTAAACATTAGAGAAATGCAGATCAAAACTACAGTGAGATATCATCTCACACTGGTCAGAATGACCATCATCAAAAAATCTACAAACAATAAATGCTGGAGAGGGTGTGGAGAAAAGGGAACTCTCTTGCACTGTTGGTGGGAATGGAAATTGATACAGCCACTATGGAAACAGTAGGGAGGTTCCTTAAAAAACTAAAAATAGAACTACCATACGACCCAGCAATCCCACTACTGGGCATATACCCTGAGAAAACCATAACTCAAAGAGTCATGTACCAAAATGTTCATTTCAGCCCTATTTACAATAGCCAGGGCATGGAAGCAGCCTAAGTGTCCATCATTGGATGAATGGATAAAGAAGATGTGGCACATATATACAATGGAATATTACTCAGCCATAAAAAGGAATGAAACTGAATTATTTGTAGTGAGGAGGATGGACCTAGAGACTGTCATACAGAGTGAAGTAAGTCAGAAAGAGAAAAACAAACACCGTATGCTAACACATATATATAGAATCTAAAAAATAAAGAAAAGAAAATAGAAAATGGTCAGAAGAACCTAGAGGCAAGACGGGAATAAAGACACAAACCTACTAGAGAATGGACTTGAGGATATGGGGAGGGGGAAGGGTAAGCTGGGACAAAGTGAGAGAGTGGCATGGACATATATACACGACCAAACGTAAAGTAGATAGCTGGTGGGAAGCAGCCGCATAGCACAGGGAGATCAGCTTGGTGCTTTGTGACCACCTGGAGGGGTGGGATAGGGAGGGTGGGAGGGAGGGAGATTCAGGGGGGAAGATATATGGGGACATATGTATATGTATAACTGATTCACTTTGTTATAAAGCAGAAACTGACACACCATTGTAAAGTAATTATACTCTAATAAAGATGTTAAAAAATAAAATAAAATAAAATTTTTAAAAAACCCCTCAGAATTGGTGAAAGACCTAAATGCAAGACCAGACACTGTAAAACTATTCGAGGAAAACATAGGCAGAACACTCTTTGACATAAATCGCAGGAAGATATTTTTTGATCCACCTCCTAGTGTAATGAAAATTTAAAAAATAATAAACAAATGGGACCGAATGAAACTTAAAAGCTTTTACACAGCAGAGGAAACCATAAACAAAACGAAAAGACGGCCCTCAGAATGGCAGAAAATATTTGCAAGTGAAGCAGCTGACAAGCACTTTATTTCCAAAATATACAAAGAGCTCATGCAGCTCAATATCAAAAAAAACAAAAACAAAAACAAAACCCAATCAACAAATGGGGGAAGATCTAAGTAGACATTTCTCCAAAGAAGACATAACAGGTGTCTGAAAAGCACATGAAAAGATGCTCAACATTGCTAATTATTAGAGAAATGCAAATCAAAACTACAATGAGGTATCACCTCACACTGGTTAGAATGGCCATCATCAAGAAATCTACAAACAATAAATGCTGGAGAGGGTGTGGAGAAAAGGGAACCCTCCTCACTATTGGTGAGAATGTAAATTGGTACAGCCACTATGGAGAGCAGTATGGAGGTTCCTTAAAAAATTAAAAATAGAACTACCATATGACCCAGTAGTCCCAGTCCTAGGCAGATACCCAGAGAAAACCATAATTCAAAAAATACGTGCACCTCAGTGTTCATTGAAGTACTATTTACAATAGCCAGGACACGGAAACAACCTAAATGTCCACCAAGAGAGGAATGGATAAAGAAGATGTGGTACATATATACAATGGAATATTACTCAGCCATAAAAAAGAACTAAATAATGTCATTTGCATCAACATGGATGGACCTAGAGATTGTCATACTGAGTGAAGTATGTCAGACACAGAAATACAAATGTCATATGATATCACTTATATATGGAATCTAGAAAAAGGTACAAATGGACTTATTTACCAAACAGAAGTAGAGTCACAGATGTAGAAAACAAACTTTGGTTACCAGGGTATAAGGGGGGAAGAGATAAATTGGGAGACTGAGATTGACATATACACACTACTATATATAAAATAGATGACTAATAAGAACCTACTGTATAGCACAGGGAACTCTACTCAATATTCTGTAATGGCCTATTGGGAAAAAAAATCTAAAAAGAAGAGTGGATATATGTATATGTATAACTGACTCACTTTGGTGTACACCTGAAACTAACACAATATTGTAAATCAACTTTACTCCAATAAAAATTAAAAAAGAAAAAAACCTTTTGTTGTAACTTAGTTGAACAATGCAGATATAGAGAGGTGTTAGAAAACGGGAGTTGGGAACATTTTAATCCAATTTCAAAAGAGTTATAGACAGATCAAGAGAATCCAGTGCTGGATAAAGTATCTCTGTAATTCAGACTCCTATTCTCTGAAAAATTGGACTACCTATATCCAGCAACTGATGTTCATCTATCACTCCACACTGGAGGCACAGATCCCCACCCAATCCCCACACCTACCCATCTATGACAGCTCCTTGTTGGGGGATGAGGGGGTCTCCAAAGACCACTTAGAATTGCCTGACTTACAGGATCAGAACCCTATTCCCTGGGATGATAAATAAGGTCCTCCATAATCTGGTTCATAAGATCAATCTCACAGATCAGCAGATCCTATCAAAGACTGTCTGCCTTAACCAACCATGTCAGTGTGATTACCTTTGTTTGGAGGGTTCTTTCCAAGAATTAAGTGGAAAACAAATTTACACAGAAGGGGTAACATGAAAGAAATCTGGAGTTGCTGAGAAAAGGGGAAATGGAATTAAAGCTACCAAAATAAGAAAATTCCTGATTAAGAGTCTTCAACTACTCCTTGTCATCTACAGCAATGTTATTTTATGTATGGTAAACTAAATTTGTTTCTAATACCTTAGTGAGAAA
The DNA here is from genome assembly GCF_949987535.1 of Balaenoptera acutorostrata. Lineage (NCBI taxonomy): Eukaryota > Metazoa > Chordata > Mammalia > Artiodactyla > Balaenopteridae > Balaenoptera > Balaenoptera acutorostrata. The sequence continues at coordinate 27,979,780 of NC_080075.1, read as the reverse complement.
TAAATCATATCATCAGTGAGAGGTATGCAATAGATGGCACAGACTGTGTATCTGGACTTGAGGCCCTTTAAGAGTGTAAAGGCAGTGGGGGCGTTCCCAAGATGGCAGAGTAGGAAGACCCTGAGCTCAGCTCCTCTCATGAGCACACCAAATTACAACAATTTACAGAACAAGTATTGATGAAAAAGCCTGGAACCTACCAGAAAAGATTTTCTACAACTAAAGATATAAAGAAGGAATCACAATGAGACTGGCAGGAGGGGCAGAGTCATGGTACAGCCAAGACTGTAGCATGGGTGGGTGACCCACAAATGGGAGAATAATTACAATTGTAGAAGTTCTCCCCAAAGAGTGAGGGATCTGAACCCCACATCAGGCTCCCCAGCCTTGGGGTCGTGCACCAGGAGGATGAGCACCCCAGAACATTTGGCTTTGAAGTCCAGTGGGCCTTATATTGGGGAGTCCCAAAGGATTGGGGGAAATAGAGGCTTCACTCTTAAGGGGCACATGCAAAATCTCACAAGCTCTGGGACCTAAGGCAGAAGCAGTAATTTGAAAAGAGCCTGGGTCAGACCTACATGCTGATCTTGGAGAGTTTCCTGGAGAGGCAGGAGGCAACTGGAGCTCATCCACGGACACAGACACTGGCAGCATCCATTTTGGGGAGCTTATTCTATGGTGTGGACACTGGTGCTGGCAGGTGACATTTTGGAATCCTCCCTCTAGCTTATTAGCCTCAGGACCCAGCCCTGTCCTCACCCATCAGCCTGTAGGCACCAGTACTGGGATGTCTCATGCCAAGCAATTAACTAGACAGGGAAACAGCCCCTACCTGCTACCAGCAGACAGGCTGCCTTAAGATTCCTTGAGCCCACAGACACCCTTGGACACAGCCCTGCCCAGAGTGTGCAGGACCCACCCCCACACACCAGTATGTAGACACTAGACCTGAAACCCCCAGGGCTTTGCAGTCATAGACCTCAGGACCCAGCTCCACCCACCAGTGGGCATGCACCAGCCCCAGAATCTCCTGGGCCCTGGCACTGCCCACCAGCTAGCCTGCTCTAGCCTTGGGACAAACTTCACTCACCAGCAGGTGCATACCAGCCCCAGGACAACTGCAGCCCTGCAGCCTGCCATGGCAGGACCAAGCCCACACACCAGCAGGCCAGTAGAAAAAGCTTTTGACAAAGTTCAACATTCAGTTATGATAAAAAAAAAAACTCTCCACAATGTGGGTATAGAGGGAACATACCTCAACATAATAAAGGCCATATATGATAAGCCCACAGCTAACATCATGCCCAGCAGTGAAAAGCTAAAAGCGTTTCCCCTAAGATCAGGAACAAGACAAGGATGCCCACTCTTGCTACTTTTATTCAACATGGTATTGGAAGTCTTAGCCACAGCAATCAGACAAGAAAAAGAAATAAAAGGAATGCAAACTGGAAAGGAAGAAGTAAAACTATCATAGTTTGCAAATGACATGATACTACACATAGAAAATCCAAAAGATGCCACCAGAAAACTACTAGAGCTCATCAAATAATTCAGTAAAGTTGCAGGACACAAAATTAATATATAGAAATCTACTGTATTTCTATACTAACAATGAACTATCAGAAAGAGAAATTAAGGAAACAATCTCATTTACAATCACATCAAAAGGAATAAAATACCTCAAAATAATCCTAACTAAGGAAGTAAAAGACTTGTACTCAGAAAACTATGACACCAGTGAAAGAAATTGAAGATGACACAAACAGATGGACAGATATATTGGGTTCATGGATTGGAAGAATTACTATTGTTAAAATTACCACACTACCCAAGGCAACCTACAGATGCAATGCAATCCCTATCAAAATACCAAAGGCATTTTTCACTGAACTAGAACAAATAACTTTAAAATTTGTGTAGAAACACAAAGACCCCTAATAACCAAAACAACTTGAGAAAGAAAAACAGGGCTGGAGGTGTCATGTGCCCTGATTTCAGACTATAGTACAAAGCTATAGTAAACAAAACAGTATGGTACTGGCACAAAAAAGACACATAGATCAATGGAATAGAATTCAGAGCCCAGAAATAAACCCACACACCATAGGTCAATTAATCTATGACAAAGGAGGCAAGAATATAGAATGGGGAAAAGACACTCCCTTCAATAAGTAGTGCTGGGAAAACTGGACAGCTACAAGTAAAAGGTTGAAGATTGAACGTTTTCTCACGCCATCTACAAGGATAAACTCACAATGTATTAAAGACCGAAATGTAGGACTGGATACCTAAAAATCCTAGAAGAGAACATAGGCAGAATACTGCTTGATATAAATTGTAACAATATATTTTTTTGATCTGTCTCCTAAGGCAAAGGAAACAAAAACAAAAATAAACAAATGGAACTATATCAAACTAAAAAGCTTTTGCACATCAAAGGAAATCATTGACAAAACAAAAGGCCACTTACTGAATGGGAGAAAATATTTGCAAATGATATGACTTATTAGGGGTCAATATCCAAAATATGTAAACAACCCATACAATTCAATATAAAAAAAACCCCAAACAACCTGATTAAAAAATGGGCAGAAGACCTGAATAGACTTTTTCCAAAGAAGACATTTAGATGGCCAACAGACACATGAAAAGATACTAAACATCATTAATCATCAGAGAAATGCACATCAAAACCACAATGAGATATTACCTCACACCTGTCAGAATGGCTATCTTCAAAAAGATCACAAATAACAAATTTTGGCAAGGATATGGAGAAAAGTGAACCCTTGTTAACTGTTGGCAGGAATGAAATTCATGCAGCTACTGTGGAAAATAGTATGGAGGGTTTTCAATAAACTAAAAATAGAACTACTATATATCCAGTAATTCCACTGCTGGGTATATATCCAAAGAAAATGAAAACACTAATTTGTAAAGATATATGCACCCCAATGTTTATAGTAGCATTATTTACAATAGCTAAGATATGGAAGCAACCTAAGTGTCAACAGATGAATGGATAAAAAATATGTGACATTTATACACTCACACACACACAATGGAATACTACTCAGACATAAAAAGGAATGAAAATTTTGCCATTTGCAACAACATAGATGGACCTGGAGGGTATTATGCTTAGTGAAATAAGTCAGAGAAAGATTGATACTGTATGTTATCATTTATATGCAGAATCTAAAAAATAAAACAAATGGACAAATACAACAAAAAAGAAACAGATGTACAGATACAGAGAACAAACTAGTGGTTTCCAGTGGTGAGAAGGAAGGGGGGACAGCAACATGGTACAAGTCACTAGATATAAAATAAATAAGAATCACTATGTTGTTCACCTGAAACTAATATTGTAAATCAACTATACCTCAATTAGAATAAGAAAAAAGAAAAAAACTTATTCTCAAAAAAAAAAAAAAAACAGTTCAAAGGAAGAGGCAACAGGAGAAAGGGGGAAGATGTGTCATAGTTTCATTTTTATGATTTACAATGAGCTAGTGTTTAACCCTGATTTTCTTCCTCCTCACAAATTAATCCTCCATTTCCTCCTGCATGAGTTTCCATAGAGCAGAGAAAAGATTTACCTGAATATTGAGAATTTTAATTTACCATTTGTGCATAATATCTATGCAGCAAAAATCTCACAGATCTTGGGAGTTAGAGGTTGGGCAATGGAAAGGACCAGAGGGTTTGTGAATAGCAACTGTAAGCTATGTTCTTTTAGCTAGATTTTCTCCATCATTAAACTTGGAGCAGAATGAATCTGATCTACTCTTAACCCGCCTGTGGAATTCTCAACAAACTCAAGACTGCTGGTTAGAGACACTGAAAAAGGGCTATGAGGGTGGGCATTGGGAATCAAAGGCCTTAACACCTGTGAAGTATAGACAAGAATCTGAAGCCACTTAGTTTGTTCATCTGTAGCATCTGCAGAATCTGTCTCTGCCTTGTATTTGGTAGGATGGTAATTCTAAGTCTTTGTGGCATTATGACTGACAGTTTCTGTTAGATTTGTAACACCTCAGCAACCTACCATATGGGCTGTTTGGTCAATGTGCTTTGGCTTTTAATTGGAGAAAATTCCTGACTAGCCCCTTTGATAACTGGATTTACCTGTGGAATAATAAGATGAGGCCTAAGAGTTTTGCCTTAGAATCCTGGGACATTAGCAATGATCCAGTTCAAAGCTCTCTATCTGCAGATGAGGAGCAAGCTCACAGAGGGACAGAGAGTTACTCTGGTTATAACACATGTTAGAGGCAAAACCAGTACTAGAACCTAGGTCTTCCAACTCTTAGCAGTAGTGCTCTCTCTTGACACTGTGTTTTCATGGCTATGCCTAAGATAACCCATACCATGTACAGATAACATTGTGTGCAAATAGCTCCTTAAAGCATATTTGTGATTGATAATGCTGTTAGTGTTGATTTAATTATAGGGTGCTAGGAGGAAAAAAAAGTCACAGTTTTCCAAATGGAAGGACTCAAGTTGAAAAACGAGTCAAAAATTGTTCTAAGTATTCCATATATATTCTTTAAATTAAAATAAAGATAGGCTATGGAATTTATTTGGGTAAAATATCTAGAAAACTGAACCAAAGCTTCTGTTTCTTTAATTTTCCAGTTAGATACAAAATTGTCCATCAACCAGGAAGGGTATTCATTAACAACCAATGACCACAGTGATCTCTGACATCTCCATGTGTGGTGGCTGGCTCTTAAACTAAATAACATTCATAGTTTGTGACTTCTAAACTCTTCTGTGGTGGGGGTATCCATGATGGTGATGGTGGTGGTGATAATGATAGTGACTGTGTTAGTGGTAGTGGCAGTGATGATGGGATTGATGGTGATAGAAATGGTGGTGATGATGATGGTGGTTGTTGTGGTCATAATGATGGTGGTGATGGAGGTAAAGGTAGTGGTGGTAGTAGAAGCTGCTGTGGTAATTGTAGTGAAAGTAGTGGTGGCCATGAAGATGGTGGCAGTGGTAGTGATGAAGCACGCTATTTGCACTCAACTTTCAAGGATAGGCAGGATTTTCTAAAGGCAGAGATTTCTAGGAATGGAAATTCCAAGGTGAGGAAATAGCTTCACTGGGGTCACTAAATTTCTCTGACTGTCTGGAATGTGGGATCAATGGTGTGTGATAAGAGTGTGAAAGATAACCTCAGAGAGGTGCACCTGGGGTTATCTGGTGAAGCCTTGGATACTAGAACAGGAATTTTGAACAGGTATTTCCCCACAATGTCAAGGAGAACAACTAGATGACCAGAATCATTCAAACAAACAAACAAAAAATGATGAGGAGCTCACTCAGGGCAGTAGTCCTTAGAATAGAGATGTGAGTATAGACATGAGAGTCATTTGTGAATCAACAGAACTTGGCAACTGACTGGGTATGGAGATCCAGGAGGAGTCATGCTCTGTGTAATGAGCAGCTCTATGAAGGCATGGGCAATATATCGTGTTACCTGGCTTTTCCATAGGGTCTGGCACTGTGCTTAATATGTGGTAGGTGCTCTGAAAATATCTGGGATCTATTTAACTGCTAAGGAGCTGACCATGGGGCTGACTTTCACTCTTTTCCTGTTCCTTCATTCTCCCTGAGTGTACACACTTAGGCAGTGGCACACCCACACAACAGACCTCCTTTGCATGGCTATAACCCAGTCCACAGTTTGGTCAGCCTCCAGGCAATTGATTGGGGATGACAACATTGTATACAGCACCTTCTCCAGCTCCCATTAGAGGAGGGAACTTGTGAAGGATGGGGAGTCTGGGATATTCATGGAAGAGGTGATATTTTATCTGAATCTTAAAGAAAGATAGAGGTTGGATAAGTAGAGAGGGAGGGTGTTTCAGGAGGAAAAAAATCAGGGGCTGAGACTTAGGCATTGAAATGAGTGGGTGAGTTTTGCAGAAGTGAAGTCATGTGTGGGCTGTTTGCTACTCTGGTCAAACTAGGGGAGCCTTGAATATTCAGGTAAAAAAGCTATATTTACTCTCTTAGGTCAGGGGTTTCTGAGTCAGAACAGTGGGTACTAATCTAAAATCCGTGTGTTCCCTTTCATGTCTTGGTCTCCCTTGCAGTCAGATGGGGTCCTGTGAGTGAGCTCTGGCAAACAGGAATGTAAGCAGAAGTGACATATTACTTCCAGTCAGGGGTGCCTTGTCCATCCCTCTCTGCCACTTCTGTGGTGCACTGGAAATACTCCAGGTGGTGCAGCTACAAGATAGCAGAACCTTCATTACACAAGTTTCTGATTGTGAGGAGCAGGATCTGGGACTTATACTGTGCGTGAGAAGTAACACTTTGTTTTGATAAGAGCCTGAGATTTTAGATTAATTTGTTCGGGCAACTATTCTGACAGCTGCTAAGGCTTGGGGTCAAGGAGAGGACTGGTGAGAGTTGGGGGGTAGAAGGATATGTACAAGGCTATACCCTCTTCATCTGTGAAGTTTCCTGTCATGTGCAATCAGATGGTGTAGTACTTTTCTGGGAACTGGGGATGTCAGTTGATTATAAAATCCATGGATGCCTCTTCTTTTCACTGGGCACAATCCTTTTGCCTGTGAAGCTCTGAATACTTTGGAGCAGTTGGGTTGACATGGAGAGTGAGATGCTTGAAAGAAAGTTGATACTCTAGTTGAAGCAGGGGATTAGGAGGCAAGACACTTTAGTTTCCCCTAAACCCCAGCCAGCCAATGGAAACTCTTCAGAACTCCAATACAATTCAGAACCCAGTTGGAAAATACCCTGGTAGCATGAAAATACACAGAATTTGGATTTGGAAGATATGGATTTGACTCTTGGCTCCACCAGTTACTAGTTGTGTAGGTAAATTTCTTAATCTCTCTGGTTGTATTCTTCATGTGAAATTAGATATAATACCTGCACTTCCTAGTGTACAGGACTATTGTGCAAATAAAGAAATATAAAATGTGTGAATGATACTTTGTGAACTATATAGGGCTCTGCAAATATGTGTGGTTTGTTCATTATCATGTATGCATAGCTGCAAAGCTATTTCAGTTGGTGCCTCATTGCTCCCTCTCACATTGTCTGTTGTACATTCCAGAACCTTCTCAATTTTTTCTGTAAATGACCTTGCCTCCCACTTCACTGAGAATATCAAGAACTTCCAACATGGATATCTCAGCTTCTCTCCATACTTTTGTACATCTACTCATTCTTCTCTCTTGTTTCAGAGGAAGATAGTGCTCTTCTTCTGCTCCAGGGCCAAACCTTTTACTTGGGCTCACAGCCTATCATATACCTCCTTCAAAACCTTGCTCCACCCATCAACCCCTATCTCATATCCTCCAGTTTTTCTTTTTTCTTTTTTCTTCTTTTTGGCTGCATCGGGTCTTAGTTGTGGTGCACAAGCCCTTTGTTGTGGTGTGCGGGCTTCTCTCTAGTTGTGGCATGTGGGTTTTTTTTTTTTTTCTTCTTCTCTAGTTGTGGCACGTGAGCTCCAGAGTGTGTGGGCTTTATAGTCTGCAGCACATAGGCTCTCTAGTTAGTTGAGGCGTGCAAGCCCAGTAGTTGTGGCGTGTGGGCTTATTTGCCCCACAGCATGTGGGATCTTAGTTCCCTGACCAGGTATTGAACCTGCGTCCCTGACATTGCAAGGTGGACTCTTTACACTGGGCCACCAGGGAAGTCTCTCTTCCAGTTTTTCTATCCCTTCAGTCAGATAATGTGTTCAAGTCTCTTGTATCCTGAAAAAAATTTCCTTAGCATATAGCCTCATAAGACTAAATCTTATCTTTCTCTCCTTCTCTTTACCACATACTATATTTCTGAAACAATAGTTCTCCACTTCCACATCCATGCTCATTTGAAGTAGAAAGAATGTAAGTAGATACTTTCTGACCACAATTAAACAGCCAGTTAATTTTCATGGGTGTGGTGAATGTGGCAAGAGAGGAAAGTGGCTCTTCAGAGTCTTCTGTTCTGAGTAGCTACACAGTATATATAAAAAAAAGTTTTACAACTGGGGAACTAGATTAAATAACTCAGTAATTTTTCTTTGACTATTTCTCACTCTTGGCTTTCAATAATGCCATTGCTTCATTAATTTTTTTTAATTGTCGGTGATGAAACTATTTCTGTTCTGTCAGGTATCTGAGTACAGGTAAACCTCATTTTATTGCACTTTGCATATATTGCATTTTTACAAATTGAGGGTTTGTGGCAACCCTGCATCAAGCAAGTCTATAGGCACCATTTTTCCAATAGCATTTGTTCACTTTTCTCACTTTTCAAATGTTTTCATTATTATCATATTTTTATGGTGATCTGTCATCAGTGATCTTTGATGTTACTATTGAAATTGTTTTGGGGTACCACAAACGGTGCTCATATAAGACAGCAAACTTTATCAAAACATGTGTGTACTCTGACTGTTCCACCAACCAACCATTCCCCCATCTCTTTCCCTCTCCATATTCCCTGAGACACAAGAATACTGAAATTAGGCCAATTAATAACCCTACAATGGCCTTTAAGTGTTCAAGTGGAAGAAGAGTCACACATCTCTCACTTTAAATCAACAGCTAGAAATGATTAAGCTTAATGAGGAAGACATGTTGAAAACTGAGATAGACCAAAAGCTAAGCCTCAAACAGTTAGGCAAGTTGTGAATGCAAAGGTAAAGTTCTTGAAGGAAATTGAAAGTGCTACTCCAGTGAACACATGAATAATAAGAAAGAGAAATAGCCTTATTGCTGATCTGGAGAAAGTTTTAGTGGTCTGAATAGAAGATCAAAGCTGCCACAACATTCCCTTAAGCCAAACCCTAATCTAGAGTAAGACCCCAACTCTCTTCAATTCTGTGAAGGCTGAGAGAGGTGAGGAAGCTGCAGAAGAAAAGTTTGAAGCTAGCAGAAGTTGGCTCTTGAGGTAAGGTAAGAAGCCATCTCCATAACAAAAGTACAAGGGGAAGCAGCAACTGCTGATGTAAAAGCTGCAGCAAGTTATCCAGATTTAGCTAAGATAATTCATGAAGGTGGCTACACCAAACAATAGATTTTTCAATATAGATGAAATAGCTTTATTGGAAGAAGATGCCATCTATGACTTTCATAGCTAGAGAGTAGTCAGTGCCAGACTTCAAGCCTCAAAGGACAGGTTGACTCTTGTTAGAGGCTAATGCAGCTGGTGACTTTAAGTTGAAGCCAATGCTCATTTACCATTCTGAAGAGTGTAGGGCCCTTAATAATTACACTAAATCTACTGCCTATGCCCAAATGGAACAACAAAGCCTGAACGACAGCACTTATGTTTACGACATTGTTTACTGAATATTTTAAGCCCACTGCTCAGAAAAAAAGATTTCCTTCAAAATATTTTTACTCATTGGCAATGTACCTGGTCACCCAAGAACTCTGATAGAGATGTACAACAAGATTAATGTTGTTTTCATGCCTGCTAACACAATATCCACCCTGCAGCCCATGGATCAAGGAGTAATTTGTACTTTCAAGCCTTATTATTTAAGAAATACATTTTGTAAGGCTATATTTGCCATAAATAATGATTCTTTTGATGGATCTGGGCAAAGTCAATTGAAAACCTTCTGAGAAGGATTCACAATTCTAGATGCCATTAAGAACATTCATTATTCATGGGAAGAGGTCAAAATATCAACATACACAGGAGTTTGGACAAAGTTGATTCTAACCCTCCTGGATGACTCTGAGGTGTTCAAGGCTTCAGTGGAGGAAGTAACTGCAAATGTGCTGGAAATAGCACGAGAACCAGAATTAGAAGTGGGGCATAAAAATGTGACTGAATTGTTGCAATCTTAGGATAAAACTTTAATGGGTGCAGAATTACTTATGGATGAGCAAGTAAAGTGGTTTCTTGACATGGAATCTACTCCTGGTGAAGATGCTGAGAAGATTGTTGAAATGACAAAGGATTTAGAATATTACATGAACTTAGCTGATAAAGTAGTGGCAGAGTTTGAGAGAATTGTCTCCAATTTTGAAAAAAGTTCTACTGTGGGTAAAATGCTATCAAATAGCATTGCATGCTACAGAGATATTGTTCATGAAAAGAAGAGTCATTCGTTGTGGCACACTTCATTGTTGTTGTCTTATTTTGAGAAATTTCCACAGCCAACCCAACCTTCAACAGCCACCACCCTGATCAGTCAGCAGCCATCAACACTGTAGCAATACCCTCTACCAGCAAAGAGATTACAACTCACTGAAGGCTCAGATGATGGCTAGCATCTTTTAGCAATAACGTATTTCTTAATTAAGGTATGTACATTGTTCTTTTAGACATGATATTACTGCACACTTAATAGTATAGTGTAAACATAACTTTAATATGCATTGGGAAACCAAAAAGTTTGTGTGACTCACTTTATTGCAGTATATGCTTTATCTTGGTGGTCTGGAACCTAACCCCAATATCTCCAAGGTATGCCTATATTTGGAGACTTGAGCTAAACATTCTCTCACCTAAAAAACAGCGCATTCAGGATTAGAGCCAACCTGGATCTTTTAAAAATAAATGACATAACCCATAGAACTCAACATGTGAAAAGCAGTGACAGTGACAGATAACCACATGGGGGGCAAGAGTGAAGACTGTTTGGGACTAAGCTGGTTTCAGGTACCCTTCTCACTCCCAGTTTGGGATGAGCAGCTGACCACTGTCCCTGCCTGGGGGGCGCATCCAAAATGGAGGCAGCTATTATTTACTCTCTATATCCGAGAGACAGATTTTGTTTCTTCCTATTGCTCAGCTGAGACATGAGCAAGTTGTTTCTCTGCTCTCTAGGGATTTGCATCAGGGTAAAGACAAATGGAACATTCAGTCTCTCAAACCTTTGCCTGCTCCTGGGTTTACCCAAATATTCATCAAGCATTCCTGGTGGTGACGTACAGCTAGTGGTATGTTGGTAACACTTGGCTTTCTGAAAAGTCTCTAATCGGTAGCATTCTGTGGTGTGAATACTTTTGCTATAGCGAATTTCAAGCTACAACATGATGAATATGCCAGCATACAGCCGAATATGTCACACATTCCGTTACCGAAGTAGTACACCTACCATAAAAAATTGGAAAATCATATAATGCAGGGAAGAATGAAGAGAGAAAAAATACTAGAAGAGTCACCATCCAAAAAAAGACAATAATTTGATATATTCCATTTCCAAAAAAGAAAAAATTCTATGCATAGATTCCTTTTAGTGTTTAGTTTTTACATAATTGTCATCATCATACTGCAGTTCCATTTCCTTTTTGTACCCCAACATAAGCATTTTCCCATATTATTACAAATATGTCCTAAACATTTTAGCAGCTGCATAATATTCTAAAACATGAGCAAACCAGTCCATTTCATGGTACATTCAGGTTGTTTCTGATTTTTGGTCAGAAATGATCTTGTTTACTTTAATAAACATCCTCAGTCTCCCAGAAACACTTTTGTGGAAGCTGAGGGAGCAGTTGTCCTATGAGAAAGACAAAGGGAAAACCCTGGAAACAGCTGCCTCAATATTGGTCAAACCTTGGAATCAAGGAACCTGAACTGAGTGACTCATCTGCTAAGAGATTTCCAAGGTTTCATCCCTGAAACTTACATCCTTACCAATCTTGCTCACCACCATGTCCCGCTCACTCCATCAGTTGATTCTCATCCTATTAGCTAATCTAGTCTCTCTCACTTTCCTCTCAAACTCTCGTTTTGTCTTTGAACTGCTTTGTGGCAAGTAAATTCCCATCTATCCTCAAAGTTTTAGGAATCTTCCTTCTACTTCTAGCCTTATTAGAACCCCTGAGAACATGTGTTCTCTATACTCCTTTGCAGATTAAGGCAAAATTTTCTTCTTGCGTTCATATTTACTCCCCTCAGAACCAGGAGGTAAGGTGAGGGTTGTCCTGCTTCTACCAGACCACTTTCCCTTCTGTTCTGTCAAACACCATTCCTTTAAGGAGCACGTGTCTGGTCACATACCTCTGTCCCTCATTGTTATTACTCTCCAAACGTCTGGTCATGCTTCCCTAATCACTGAGGATTTTAGCTCTGGCTGGAAGCTTTCCTGTCCATCTGGCTTCTGTCTCATTGCAGTGACTTCTTCCTTCTGAGGAAGACTGCCCAGCACTCGGCACTCTGACATCTCAGTTCTTAGACTCCTCATCTCTAGTGACTTTACTCTCTTCTTCACCTCAGTTATGTGCTCTCTGGTCACACCTGCACTGTGCACCACTTTTGAGATGTGGATTTCAAACATCCCCTCCATAAATACCATGTCCATCCTCCTAGCTCACTTGCCTATGTAATTCCAGTGTCACAGTTCTCTGTCTCAATGGGAACTCAAATCATTTGAGCCTGCCACTTTCTTCCTATCTCTCAGTCTCTTCAGGTTTTTCTTCCCTCCTTGTCCATCAATGTAAGCACTCTATTCAGCTGCCTCCAATACACTTACCCTTTCCACTCACTATGATATTCACCTAATAGCATGTCAGCCCAAGATGAATCCAACCACCCACATCCTTGTCTGGTGCTGCCCCAGATACTAACACTGGGAGAGGTTTGAAGAGCTAGACTGATTTGACTTTCAATTCTTGGGTTCTTTTCCTTCCATTCTTCTGTGACTACACACCCCAGGCTGCTGGCCACTGATCCACATTCCCCTTTGTCGAGCCTTCCTATTCTACTGACTTCCTCAGGGCTTTGTCCAAACCTTTGATTAGCTCTCCCTAGGTTACTTGTCTGCTCCCAAGGATGCCCATAATTCACATTTTTATATCTCTACCTCAGACCTTACTTGTGAGCTGGACTTTTATGTCTACTGGGATGTAACTTACAGGTGTCTCATGATCACCCTCTTGCTTCAGGCTTTCCTGTTCTAGCATTTACTCCCCCATTGTTGTCAGGGTAAAGTCTAAACTTTTCAGTGGATCTGCAGTGCTCTTCATGATCTCTAGGCTTGAATTTCTTCACTTATTCCCATCCTGTCCCACCCATCACACCACACCACACCACACACACACACACACACACACACACCACCCCACACCATATATACATACCACACACACACCACACCAATACATACACCCCCTCCACACCACACCATACATGAACACAACCACATACATACATATACCACACACACCACACCACACACCAACACAATTACCTACCACACACCACACACACAAACTACAGCACACACACACATATTCCTCTCAACCACTCTGAATTTATTCAGCGGGGCAGGATGATGTAATGGCTAATGAATGAACTCCAAAGTCAGACTTCCTTGGCTCAAATTTTTGTTATGCCACTTACTAGCAAGAGATTCTTGAATGTTTACCTAACTTACTGAGCTGCTGTGAGAATGGAATGAGATGAGACATGTAAAGTTCCTGGCAGAGTGCCTGGAACACCATTGATGCTTAATGAATGTTAATGATTATCGTTTTTTAATTCAGTTTCTTAAACATAACATATTACCTCTCTTTCAGAGCATGCTGTTGCTTCAACCTGGAATTCTTTCTTCCACTGAACTCTGCATACTGCTTTGTTTCCCCCACCCCCCCATCCACATGCTGTCTGACTAACTCAGACTTAACCTCCAGGACTCAGCTGGTTACTTACTTTGTGTGTTGGATGTTTTATGATCCCAGGTTAAGGACAACTGCCTTTGTTCTTTCCTGGCACTGTGAACCTTTTATCCTTGTAGTACCCACTCCTGTATTTAAATGTTCCTTTACCTCTCTGATTGACCGGTATACTTTAAGGGCATTGAGATTGGGGTGTGCATCTTGGCCATTGATATATCTTTAGCATAGTACCTGCCATAAAATAAGTGTTCATAAATACTTGCTAAGTGAATGAGTGAAATGATAAATCACACTGAATGACCATAGCTCTCTCCTTTTAAGAAGAATAATTTAAAAAATAAAGTTCATGGGAACTATGAAGTAACTGTGAATCAGAGGAATGCAACCCCCAATTCACTAAACATCCTTGGTAATCTCCTCAGCAATGGTCTGCAAGATCTACCATATTTTTAATAATAATTAAATAAAATAACTTAAGAATTAGTGGCTGTCAGAATTAATTGGATGATTACTATGTACCAGACACTTGCTAAGTCCTTAGCATGCACTGTTTCATCTAATCTTCACAATAACTCATGATGTACATACTATTATTTTCAGATGAGAAAACTGAGGCTCAGAAGATTAGTGGAGTGACTGTCTCAAAGTCACATAGTTGATGAATGATGGCCCTACTGTGGATTAATTTGGGAGTAAGCTCTTGACCATGTTGAGCAAATCGTCATCATAAATTCTGGAACTGTACCTGAGAAATAAATGCCAGGTTCTCCTCTGCAATTGAAGGTAAAGATATGTACATATTTTTTGCCATATGACTTGTTTGGCCAATGGCATATCAGCATATGTGGGGCATGCAGAGACTTGAAAAGCACTAGTGCAATAGGACTTGTCCTCTCTTGCTGCTTTTGAAATTCAGGAGAAGAAGCCTAAGGACTCCTGCTGAATGATGAGAAACACATGGTTCAGTCACCCCTGTCATCCTGGTTGGCAATCTTCCAAGTGCCAGATATGTGAGTAAGGGTTCCTAGGTTATCCAGCACTCAGATAACCTGAAGACGTATGAGAGAGTCCCACAGAGTTTAGCTGAGTTGACACAATCCAGACTAGCTAACCAACTCACAAAATCATGACCTGAATGAATAGTTGTTACTTTAAACCAATATGTTTTGGAATGATCTGTTACCCAGCAGGAGTTAACTGGTACACTATCCAAAATCATTTTCTATTACTTGCAGTCAAAAGAGTACTAACTATAATAGAGTAAAAATTTTTTTTTCATATGTAAAATATATCTTGGCATAAAAATTGACAGTGATGATTCGATTAAGCGCAGATGTAATATTTCAATCTTGTTTGGGTTTCCTAGATTAATATAAAATCCTATAAGGATCTTGGAGTAAAATTCAGGCTACCCACAAAAGGAGAGACCATTGTGACTTCAAACAACAAAAGAGTAATATTTGCTGAGCCTAAAAGGACACACAGTATTCTGACAATCTATACCAAATCAAGCTGCCGTTTGTATGAAAAAGTATTCTCAAATATGCAAGAAAGTACTCTTTTCTGCAAAGAAGCTACCAAGAGACATGCTCCAGGACAATGAGAGATGAGCCAAAATGAGAATTCAAAATCAGGAAGCCATAGCGCTAATAAATTGTTGATGATTAGTAAAACAAAAGTATATAGAGATGACATTGTTTATTTATTTATTTTTATTTTTATTTTTTTTCAGGAAAGAAAAAGTTCTCTTTATTAAGAAGTTCCAGTTTATATAATCCCTGATCTCCTTGAGGAGACAGGGGATGTTAAAATATTGGAAACCAGTTCATCTTGTCCTACTCATGAGTTGATTCAATAGCTTAAGCATAAATTTTATAACAATAATTCATTCAGAGATGGATTACACACTAGTAACAAATTCTTACACACATCACTGAAAATGGAGACCACATTTTACAAAGAAATAAACTAAATCATATCAAATTACTGAAGAGTTACAGGACAAATATAGGACGATAGATGGGTTACTTAATGCTCTTAGACGTGTACTGATGTTTCTTTCCCAAGATTCAGTCCTGAATCCTTAGCCCTTTACAGAATTTCAGATGGGTGACATTTGACCATATATTTGCAGTCCTGACCTTTTGTTTGAGCTTGAGATGACATTGTTTATAAACCATAATTATAAAATAAAATAGAAAACACTTTTAAGAGGGCAGATCTATATAAGTTGTTTTCAATCACTTGGCCTTAGGACCTCTTTACACTATAAAAATTACTGAGGATCCCAAAGAACTTCTGTTCATGTGGGTTCTACCTATCAATAGTTAACAACATTAGAAACAGAAACTGAGAAAATTTTAGTGTTTTTTTAGTCAGTTAAAAATAACAGTAATACATCTAGAGCCCAGATCTTGATTTTTAATGTCATTCTCCAATAAAAGAAACTAGGGCTCCTTAGAGAAATGGCTGATTGTAGGTTTGGGGCAGGAAATATACAGGATGAGCCTAAAGCATCTTGTAGTGCTACAGAGCATGAAAGTGCTGGAAATACAATATAACACAAACAAAAATGAAAACAGTGAGAGAGAGAGAGAGAGATAGAGGAAAGGAAGGAAGAAAAGAAGAAAGAAAGAAAGAGAAAGAGAGAAAGAAAGAACAATGCCATATATCTTGGACTTTTAAAAAATTATATTATAAATCATGTCCAGGTATGCTTTATTTCAGGAATGCAAGATATTTCAATATCAGAATATCTAAAAAAAAAAAAAGAAAATCACCACACTAACAGACTAATGAGAAGAAACATAAGGTCACCTTAATGCATGTAGATAAAACAGTAGATAATATTTCACACATTCTCTTAATAAGAGGTTTTTGTTTTGCATCTCATAAAAATCCAGATATTTATTCATTTTTAAAAATTTTTATTTATTTATTTATTTTTCTATTTTTTTCAAATTCTTTTCCCATTTAGGTTATTACAGAATACTGAGCAGAGTTTCTGGTGCTATATTATAGGTTCTTGTTGTTTATCTATTTTAAATATAGCAGTGTGTACATGTCAATCTTGGACTTTAAAAAACAAAACTTTTCTAAATACCTACTGGATATTTAGAAAAATATAGTGATAGAATATTTTAAAAGTAGAGAATAAGAGAGCACTATATATATATATCAGTGCTACTGGAAGGGAGACAAAGTGGATCTAAGTGTTAGATCATTTCACTATTTGAGAAATAAAATAAGTGGAGTAACTATTCAACCCTGAAATTCAGAAAATATACATTTAAATACATTTTTTAAAAGGCAGGAGGAAGAAAATAAAAATAAGAGCAAAATTAATGAATGAAAAAGAGAATGGATAAATAATCTCCTCTGGCAAGTACTTTGGAATAAAAATAAAGTCAAAATTAAAAAAAAAAATTAAAGATGGTGTATAACTGTATATTGAAAGTCACTATAAAATAGATGTTTTTTTCTTAAAAATAATATACATTAAAAAATTGAAACAAACAAAAATACAGTAGCTGTGATAGAACTAAAAAATGTACTAATGTCCTTCCATAAAAGACTCTAGGGCTAGTTGGTTTCATGGGTGAGTTCCTTTGCTAATACCAATGCTATTATGGAAAACAAGTATAGTTTTCAAAACTCTAACCTTGACAACAAAACCTGACAAAAAGAGCACAAAAAGACAAATATTACTTTTAAATATTGATATAAAATCTTATTTAACATAACTAGTCAGTATATGAGAGCATAATACACTGTGGCCAACTAAGACTTATCTTAGGGATAGATATTATAATGATTTGCATACTAAAAAAATACTTTTCTCAACAGATGCTGACATATTTTGTTAAAACTCTTTGTCAAACCAGGAATAGAATGCTTCTTAAAATAATAAAAGATATGAATATTGAGAAATGATCTTCTAAGCAGGTTCCAAATATTAAACTTAATTGTGAAATCAATAGCCAAAAACCTACTTAATGGTAAAATTCTGGAGGCATTCTCAGAACAGTAAGAAAGTTAAGGAAGTCATTATTATTCAACCTTGTAAAAGTTTTGGTCATTATAATACAACGTGAAGCAGAAGTAAAAGTTATAACCACTAGAAAGATGAAAGAAAGAATTATTATTTGCAGATGATATGATTGTGTTTCTAGAAAAAGAATCAGCTTAAACATCATTAGAATAAGTAAAGTGGTTAGATAAAAGATAAGCTCATAAAAACAAATTACTTTGATATGTTACTAGTTGAAAAATATAAAAGGAATCACTTCAAAATTTGGATGTAATACTCCAATTTAAGCCCAATATAGTTAATTCCTTCTCCCTCTGGAGTAGTCTCTGAAATGGTCAAAGAAATGTAAAAATCCTTTTCAGCTCTGGAAGCAAGTGGAAGGTGTCCACCGTGGGCCAGAGCAAATTTCTTCAGGTCACTGAGCAGCTGAGACCTGTTGGAGGGAGAGTCCAGCCTGCTGGGGAAAGAACAGCCCACGAGGGAAAGCAAGTGTAAGGAGGCTGCCCATGTGCAGAAGGCTGCAGGGTGATGGTGAGGAAGGGCTTGAGGGAATGGTTGAGGCTAGACCTCAAACCTGCTTCAAGTTTTGGAAAGCGCAGCAGGCATCGGGGTAAGAAACTGTTAGCTCAGGAGCTTGAACACCTGGGAGCATGAAACCTAATAACTAGAGAAGGGGGCAGGGCTCCGAATATCTTTGGGCTGTGCCACCCTACAGTAGGGAGGCAGCTGGGAGGAGGAAACCACAGCAAACCCACACTTCCTTCTTCTCCTTTCACCTGCCATTGAAAGATTTGAGTAGGGACCCCTAAAACACTGAAGCCATCTTAGCTCTCCACACTAGGCTACACTTTATGAAGATGAGCAAAAAGAGAAAAAGTTTGATATTTGGTAGAACTGACAATGGGAATCTGGGAAAGAACTAAATGTGTCTCTGTGAAAAATCTTGCTTCAAGAAACAGGTGGAAACTCCAGGCAATCCCTTATTTGTTTTTAAAACCAGATTTGAGAGACTGCTGCACATATGAAAAAGGCAGGAAATACTTCTTTCCAAGGAAAACATGATTACAGAATTTAAAAATGCAACAGAAGCAGTGAACAGCAGATAAACTCTTGATCTCACAATTTCATTACTAATGATTGAGAGTTCACCCAGAAACCAAAAAAAAAAAAAAAAAAAAAAAACAGAAGGAAGTAACCAAGATTAGTAAAATAGTAAGGGACATGGAGAACAGACTTGAGGGAAACAATTTATACATAGCATTAACTCTGAGGAGAGCAGAACAGAGGGCAAGCAATTAAAAGAAAAAAATATTTAAAAATTTTTCCTTGAACTAGAGATCTGACGTAAGATTATAAGGTCTCAGAAATTATAGAAAAATACAATATAAACATCTAAATATATACATATATTCTGTGGGTATACATATAAAGCATAGAGAAAAATCTTAAATGCATGTAGGCAGATATCACAAATAATCTACAATGGAAAAATATCAGATGGCATCAGATTTCCTCATGAAACGAAATGCCAGAGGACCACAGAACAACGTCTAAAGAATTTGTGGGAAAATGACTCCGGACTAATAACTATATAATTTGCCAAACTAATTTTTTCAGGTGCTAAAATATTCATTTTTTTTCATCTTTTTATTCCCTAGTGATTTTTTTTAAACATCTTCATTAGAGTATAATTGTTTTACAATGGTGTCTTAGTTTCTGCTTTATAACAAAGTGAATCAGTTATACATATACATATATCCCCATATCTCTTCCCTCTTGCATCTCCCTCCCTCCCACCTTCCCTATACCACCCCTCTAGTTGGTGACAAAGCACCGAGCTGATCTCCCTGTGCTATGCAGCTGCTTCCCACTAGCTATCTATTTTACGTTTGGTAGTGTATATATGTCCATGCCACTCTCTCACTTTGTCCCAGCTTACCCTTCCCCCTCCCCATATCCTCAAGTCCATTCTCTACCAGGTCTGCATCTTTATTCCCGTCTTGCCCCTAGGTTCTTCTGACCGTTTTTTTTTTTCCTTTTTCTTTTTTTGGATTCCATATATGTGTTAGCATACGGTATTTGTTTTTCTCTTTCTGACTTACTTCACTCTGTATGACAGACTCTAGGTCCATCCACCTCACTACAAATAACTCAGTTTTGTTTCATTTTATGGCTGAGTAATATTCCATTGTATATATGTGCCATATCTTCTTATTCCATTCATCTATTGATGGACACTTAGGTTGCTTCCATGTCCTAGCTAATGTAAGTAGAGCTGCAATGAACATTGTGTTACACGACTTTTTGGATTATGGTTTTCTCAGGATATATGCCCAGTAGTGAGATTGCTGGGTCATATGGTAGTTATATTTTTAGTTTCTTAAGGAACGTCCATACTGTTCTCCATACAGGCTGTATCAATTTCCATTCCCACCAACAGTGCAAGAGGGTTCCCTTTTCTCCATACCCTCTCCAGCATTTATTGTTTGTAGATTTTTTGCTGATGGCCATTCTGACTGGTGTGAGATGATATCTCATTGAAGTTTGATTTGTATTTCTCTAATGATTAGTGATGTTGAGCATCCTTTCATGTTTGTTGGCAATATGTACATCTTCTTAGGAGAAATGTCTATTTAGGTCTTCAGTCCATTTTTGGACTGGGTAGTTTTGTTTTGTTTTGTTTTTTTGATTTTGAGCTGCATGAGCTGCTTGTAAATTTGGAGATTAATCCTTTGTCAGTTGCTTCATTTGCAAATATTTTCTCCAATTATGAGGGTTGTCTTTTCACCTTGTTTATGGTTTCCTTTTCTGTGTAAAAGCTTTTAAGTTTCATAAGGTGCCATTTGTTTATTTTTGGTTTTATTTCCATTTCTCTAGGAAGTGGGTCCAAAAGCATGATTGCTGTATTTTATGTCATAGAGTGTTCTGACTATGTTTTCCTCTAAGAGTTTTATAGTGTCTGGCCTTACATTTAGGTCTTTAATACATTTTGAGTTTATTTTTGTGTATGGTGTTAGGGAGTGTTCTAATTTCATTCTTTTACATGTAGCTGTCCAGTTTTCCCAGCACCACTTACTGAAGAGACAGTCTTTTCTCCATTGTATACTCTTGGCTTCTTTATCAAAAATAAGGTGACCATATGTACATGGGTTTATCTCTGTGCTTTCTATCCTGTTCCATTGATCTATATTTCTGGTTTTGTGCCAGTACCATACTCTCCTGGTGACTGTAGCTTTGTAGTATAATCTGAAGCCCGGGAGCCTGATTCCTCCAGCTCCATTTTTCTTTCTCAAGTTGGCTTTTGCTATTCGGTGTCTTTTGTGTTTCCATACAAATTGTGAAATTTTTTCTTCTAGTTCTGTGAAAAATGCCATTGGTAGTTTGATAGGGATTGCACTGAATCTGTAGATTGCTATGGGTAGTATAGTCATTTTCACAACGTTGACTCTTCCAATCCAATAACATGGCATATGTCTCCATCTATTTGTATCATCTTTAATTTCTTTCATCAGTGTCTTATAGTTTACTGCATACAGGTCTTTTGCCTCTTTATGTAGGTTTATTCCTAGGTATTTTATTCCTTTTGTTGCAATGGTAAATGGGACTGTTTCCTTAATTTCTCTTTCAGATTTTTCACTCATTAGTGTTTAGGAATGCAGGAGATTTCTGTGAATTAATTTGTATCCTGCTAGTTTACCAAATTCATTGATTAGCTCTGGTAGTTTTCTGGTAGCATCTTTAGGATTGTCTATGTATAGTATCATGTCATCTGCAAGCAGTGATAGAGTTACTTCTTTTTTTCTGATTTGTATTCCTTTTATTTCTTTTTCTTCTCTGTTTGCTGTGGCTAAAACTTCCAAAACTATGTTGAATAATAGTGGTGAGAGTGGACAACCTTGTCTTGTTCCTGATCTTAGAGGAAATGGTTTCAGTTTTTCACTATTGAGAACGATGTTGGCTGTGGGTTTGTCATATATGACCTTTAATATGTTGAGGTAAGTTCCCTCTTTGCCTACTTTCTGGAGGGTTTTTATCATAAATGGATGTTGAATTTTGTCAAAAGCTTTCTCTGCATCTGTTGAGTTGATCATATGGTTTTTGTCCTTCAATTTTTTAATATGGTGTATCACATTGATTGTTTTGCATGTATTGAAGAATCCTTGCATTCCTGGGATAAACCCCACTTGATCATGGTGTATGATCCTTTTAATGTGTGTTGGATTCTGTTTGCTAGTATTTTGTTGAGGATGTTTGCATCTATGTTCATCAGTGGTATTGGCCTGTAGTTTTC
Organism: Balaenoptera acutorostrata; assembly: GCF_949987535.1. Taxonomy (NCBI): domain Eukaryota; kingdom Metazoa; phylum Chordata; class Mammalia; order Artiodactyla; family Balaenopteridae; genus Balaenoptera; species Balaenoptera acutorostrata. The sequence goes on along the minus strand of NC_080075.1, from coordinate 27,957,846 downwards.
TTTCTTTGTGACATCTTTGCCTGGTTTTGGTATCATGGTGATGGTGGCATCATAGAATGAGTTTGATTGAGAGTGTTCCTCCCTCTGCTATATTTTGGAAGAGTTTGAGAAGGATAGGTGCTAGCTCTTCTCTAAATGTTTGATAGAATTCACCTATGAAGCCATCTGGTCCTGGGCTTTTGTTTGTTGGAAGATTTTTAATCAGTTTCAATTTCAGTGCTTGTGATTGGTCTGTTCATATTTTCTATTTCTTCTTGGTTCAGTCTTGGAAAGTTGTGTTTTTCTAAGAATTTGTCCATTTCTTCCAGGTTGTCCAATTTATTGGCCTATAGTTCTTGTAGTAATCTCTCATGATCCTTTGTATTTCTGCAGTGTCAATTGATACTTCTCCTTTTTCATTTCTAATTCTATTGATTTGAGTCTTCTCCCTTTTTTTTTATGAGTCTAGCTAATGGTATATCAATTTTGTTTATCTTCTCAAAGAACCAGCTTTTAGTTTTATTGATCTTTGTTATCATTTCTTTTTCACTTATTTCTGATCTGATCTTTATGATTTCTTTCCTCCTGCTAACTTTGGGGGTTTTTCTTCTTGTTTCTCTAATTGTTTTAGTTGTAAGTTTAGGTTGTTTATTTGAGATGTTTCTTGTTTCTTAATATAGGATTGTATTGCTATAAACTTCCCTCTTAGAACTGCTTTTGCTGCATCCCATAGGTTTTGGGTCATCGTGTTCATTGTCATTTGTTTCTAGGTATTTTTTGATTTCCTCTTTGATTTTTTCAGTGACCTCTTAGTGTATTGTTTATCCTCAAGTTGTTTGTATTTTTTACACATTTTTTCCTGTAATTGATATCTAGTCTCTTAGCATTGTGGTTGGAATAGATACTTGATACGATTTAAACTTTCTTAAATAGTAAGGCTTGGTTTGTGACCCAAGATATGATCTATCCAGGAGAATGTTCCATGAACACTTGAGAAGAAAGTGTGTTCTGTTGTTTTTGGATGGAATGTCCTATAAATATCAACTAAGTCCATCTTGTTTAATGTATCATTTAAAGCTTGTGTTTCCTTACTTATTTTCATTTTAGATGATCTGTCCATTGGTGAAAGTGGGGTGTTAAAATCCCCTACTATGATTGTGTTACTGTTGATTTCCCCTTTTATGGCTGTTAGTATTTGCCCCATGTATTGAGGTGCTCCTATGTTGTGTGTATAAATATTTACAATTGTTATCGCTTGTTGTTTGATTGATCCCTTAATCATCA